>NW_027210749.1:510000-577500 GCF_029030835.1 Brachyistius frenatus
AAATTCATTCTTTCCATCTTCTCAGACTTGACAGTTCACTGCTTTTCCTTTAATTGACTTTTTTACTAATTAGGAGTTTTTGGACTTAGTTTAATGAAAACAACACACCCCATTAAAACTAAAGCAGTCAATCTTCGCTCTGTAAAAAACGTAAAGTTCCGTTTTTTGCCGTTTATTCAATTTCATGCAGGTGTTTCTGTTATTTTGTCGACTCTGTTTTTTTTGACTCGATAACCGACGAAGTGGAAACACGTTTTTTAGATATTTTCGTTTACTAAAAAATAGAAAGAGCGGCTCCTGCTAGTGAACCGTCTAAACGTTGGTGCGACTGCTCCTTTCAAAACTCACCGTCTGAATAACCCGACTCGACGGCTGGTTTTAGTTCACGAACACCTGAGGAGAGTCGGCCGGACGTCAAAGATGCTTCATAGCTGCCAAATCGGTTTTCATAACACAAAGTTTCATTAAGGCGAATCAATCGACGGTAAAAAAAAAAAAAAGACACTTAGGAAGAATTAAAAACTTAGAAACTTTCTGGTTTCAGATGGAAGAAAAAGTATCAAAACATCCACCAAGTGAAGTTTACGGCTCCTCGACAACAGTCCTTTTCCTTACTCTGTTGTTTTTTCTTCTTCAGGTTTCAGTCGAGGAAGCGTTGGCAGGCTTTCTTCCAGCGGCAGGCCGTGCACCACTGGTCTCGGTGCTCGATGCCGTAAACTTTACGACATTTCTTGGCATCGCCACGAATCCTCCTAAAAATAACAAACAGAAAAGAGAGAAAAAAAAACATCGGTAACTGAACCAGGAAGGACCCGGGAATTAATCAGCTGATGCTGCGTTTAAAGACAGTCGGATTTTACCGTGAACAACGAGAAGAGTCCGTATGAACGGCGCCCTCTTGTGGTGTTCACGATGTCTGAACCCTAAGTTTTCTGAAAGCCCTCGAGTTCACCAGTTGTGACGTTGTTTGCTGACGTTTACAGAAAGGTCAGAGGTCGTGGAAGTTCATGTTTTGGGTAATTAAGCTAATATATTTCAGTCACGTAGAGTTTGTCTTCGTAACTTAGATAACAGCCAACGTCTGAGGAAAACGTTGATCTTCCCAACGGCCTTATCTGTTCCCTCCGTGGTTTCTAGACGCTGTCCATGTTGCCGTTGCCTAGCAACGCTGTTCTCAGGACTTATGTTGTAACCACGAGGTCACGAGTTCCATTTGAACGAAGCATTTGACGAATAAGCAACCAGCAGTGACATCATCGTTGGTTTGTGAACGTCATGAATCCTCCAGTTCAGATTCTGTCCGTCACCATCTTTGCTAGTTCGAAGCGGTTTGGAGCAGGAAGTGACCATATTTGGACGAGCTGGGGGAGGAGCCAGTGGTGGATCTGACTGATCTGATTGGAAACCCGACGATACTACGTCCCGCCCACCGATAGTTGTAACCTGACTGCACCACAGGCCTGTCAATCAAACAGACACGCCCCCAAAAACAGGTCTTTTTGAATCTTCTTTTCTAATGAATGAGGGATTATTTTCAGATGGACCTCCAGAAAACTAAGAAGAAGGAGTGACTTTAGCTAACAACACCGAGATAACTGATGGACACATTTTATTCACTTTGGATTTGATGAGAGAAGTTGAATGGGAGTCTATGGAGCCGGAGGCTTTTTGGAGCCGACCTCTAGTGGCACTCGCTGGTATTGCAGTTTAAGACACTTCTGCATCGCCCTCATTTTTCAGACCTGGAAGCTACGAACACTTTGAATATAGTCAGTGCATAGGACACATAACCACACGGAAACACTGACCTGCAGGGGGCGCTCTGATGCTGCAGCCACTGCTCTCCGACACTGATCGAGCGCACTCGGAAAGACAGACCCTGAAGAAGAGGAAGAGGAGGAGTCACTGTGCTGCAGCTTTGTGGCTTCAAGAAGATCCGTAAAAAGACTCAAAACAAGTGAAACAAGACAAAAAACTTTTTTTTTTTTGGGGGGGGGGGGGGGTCCTGGTTCTTCTATTGGAGGTCGAAGGCCTTAAAGTATCTTCCAGCTGTTTATTATTGTTTATGTATAATTTTGAGTCCCTGCTGCTAAATTTAATCGTCCTGTCTGCAGTTTCCTCTGTCGGCCTGCTGGTGGCAGCGCTGCGCCACGACACACTGATGGAAAATGTGACCGCCAAAACAATCTGAGGGGGATTTTCCTGCTGAATGAAAACTATCAAGGAGGAGGGCGCCCCACCCTCCACCACCCTCCAACTTAAAACCAGTTTCAACAGGCTTCTGAGCGGCTGCAGGAAATAAACAATTGAGAGCTGTGCAGGATTCAGAGAGACAAGAGAAAACAGAAGCGAATTAGAGAAGTGAGTGGATGATGACTGCGAGGGAAAGCACAGTAATTGGTAAAGAATAAAAACAAGTTATAACCTAATATTGTCGGGGAAAATCCTAAAACTGTGTCGAGTTTCACCTCGGAGGTTTTTTTCAGCATTTTTACATGTTTTTCTGGAAAACCTTTTTTGTTTTTGCAAGTCAATTCAAAAACCGAGAGAATAATAAAAAGTAGTCCTGTCTCAAGACTAACCAGCTGCAAGACACGAGGGGAGTTAGTCTGGAACAAAAAGGCAGCAGCCATCAACACTCATTCAGTGGAAGCTGCTTCCTCCCAGCTGTTTTTTTCTTACTGTAAATAAATTCCATGAAAATAACTGGTGGAAAAAAAAACCACAGAGCCACACAAAAAGATAAGCATCAAAACCAAAACTGAGTAAAAAAAAGGCTGAAAAACATTTTTACATTTACCTGTCTGTTGCAGGTAGTGGTAGTGGGCGGGGCTGTCCAACGACAGGGGGGCATGGTCAAAGCTAACACTGAGACCACGTGACCAGGGGGTGGAGCCTAAAAAAGAAAACATTACAACTTAACTTTAACACGTTCGATTCTTTTCGTAATAGAAAGTTACTCTTACGCAAACAATGCAAGACTTTTTACTTTGTAATTAATTATTTATGGTGATATAATCTAAATATTAAACATATCTGAATACAACTTCCACAACTGGTTATTTTAACATTGGTAAGCTCCGCCCCTACCTGGTAGGAGTGCTCTGATTGGACCTGCCAGAAGCGGCCAGAGGAAGAAGGGGCGGAGCGACTCAGAGCACTGAAGGCCGGAGAGGGGGGGGTTGGAGGGGAGGGAGGGGGAGGACTGGGAGGACTGGGAGGACTGGGAGGTGAGGGTGTGGAGAATGTGGGTGAGGAGGGGGCGGGGCCACACGGGAGAGGAGGGGGAGGGGACTGATGAGGCAGCGCTTGGTCCCATTGGTTGATCTCGGTGTAGTAAAAATCCTCCTCGCTGCGGGAACAGCGCTCGTGTTCGCCGCTGCGGCTGTGACATAGAGGTCAAAGGTCAAATATGTTCAGTCAGGTTATAAAAAATGCACACAATTTTAATAGATGCCCCGCCCCCTTCCGAAATTATTATGTTTTTACTTAGCGTAATTGTAAAATGTCGCATTTAATCACAGATATTGTGCATGGGGGCTCATTAGCAGATCATTTATCAAAAGACTTTAAATTGTTAGGAATTAAATAAATTGTTGGAATATATTAACAAACCAAAACCATTAAAAAAAATAAATCTGGGCATTAATGGGCCTCCATAATAAATACATTTCAGGTTTGATTCCAGTTGTATTTAATATATGGAGGCCCACAACGGTCAGAAAACATTAACAAAAGAAATCTATAAATTCCGATACAGTAAAAATATTTTTTTTTAACGATTTTTGGCAGGAATGAGCCTCCATATTTAACCCTGAATTTGTCCGTCCGCCAGGTGAGGTCTTACCACAAGTGCGTCATCCTGATGTGCCGTTTGATTCCCACCACCGACGTCAGCAGCTTCCCGCAACTCGGCCACAAACACTTATAGACGACTTTCACCGAGTTCTGGAAGAAGAAAACAAAACCTTCACCGTCTGACGCCTTTTTTATTTTTGTGTCTCTGTGACCAACGTAAAAAACAAAAACAAAAACAAAAAAACATGGCTCACTCTGCGTTTCCTTGGCGCCGGTTCGTCGAACAGCACCTGCCCCAGCTCCATGTCCAGGCCCTCGTCGGGGGGCGTGGCCCGGCCGGCTTCAGGCTCTGCGATTGGCGGGGAGGGGGCGGGGCTTCCGTGGGCGTGGCCAACACTCCAGTAGCCGCTGCTGCCGCTGTCGGAGAGTTCGCTGCCGCCGAAGTCCATCGGAAGACCTGAAACACCAAAAACGCAAAAAATACAAATCAGATGTCTGACTGGAGGAAATTATATTTTGGGGATTCTTGTTGTTATTATTGTTTGTCAGTGATTTTTGCTCCTCTTTAGTTATACATCATATCATGTAAAATCATTACTGTACGTTGTTTTTAATTGTTACGGTTGTTTGTTGTCATCGTTGCGGCGTTATTATCACTGTTGTCATTGTTTGTTGTTGGTAATTGTTACAGATGTTCTTGTAATTATTTGTTGTTGATTACAGCTGTTTGTTGTTGACTGTTACAACTGTTAGTTGTCACTACTGGTTGTCGAAGTTGTTTGTCGCTGTTAACTGTTAGAGCTATTTGTTGTTACAGTTGTTTGTTTGTGTACCTGTGGGGTCTGGGTGGGGGGGGCTTTGCAGCAGGGGGCTGCAGGACAAACTGCTGAGAACCATCGCCGCCATCAGCTCATCCACGTCGACCTCCTGCTGACTCTTCTGACTGCAGGAAAACAAACAAACAAAAAGTTTGAGCACGTTTATTGGTAAACAAAGAGGCAAATAACAAACAAACACGGGGAGACGTCCGACCTTCTGGGGACATCGATGGAGGACGAGACGGATCTGATGCAGGACGGACGAGACGAAGACCTGACGTCACTCTCCATGTGATCGACGACACCTGAAGATTCACCTCCGCACTGAAAATACACCTGAGAGAGGAGACGAAGCGCGACTCAGTGATTGGCTCAGACAGCTGTCAATCAAGGAAAAGTTCCAACAAAAATACAACAACTTCTTTTCCGTAAATATTTTGTGTTTTTCTCATCAGGCTTTCAGGAGAAATAAAAACACGATTCTGGGAATTATTTGTGTGATTTTAATCCATATTCTAAACCTGCAAAGTGGGACATTCTGTTCAGTTAAAAGAAAAAACAAGAAAGAAATAAACCGTGTAAATAAATATTTAAAAAGTCAGTATAAAGATAAGTTATATATAAATGGATAAATTATGTCAGGAAAAGGTTTCACAGCTCGCCGACGAAACCAAAAGATCCTCCTCTCACCTTCAGTCCGAGATGACCTCTGGCTCTGCCGACGGGTTGTTGTTGTTGTCCTGCTGTGGTTGTCGTGGCGACACCGGTCTCGCCGGCCTCCAGGTGAGCGTGAATCCCTGCCGGCGGACAGGTGGAGCTCACTAGCGCCCCGAGAGGAGAACGCTTCCCCAGACGAGTCTTCGGTAACATCTCTGCAAGAAAAAACAACAACAACAACAACACGGAGTCACATTTACGACAAAAAGTTGTTCTGTTTAAGTCGTACGAGAATCACGGATCGTTTTCATTCTGTCAAACAGCTGTTCAGGTCAAAGGCGTCTTTTTTAATGACGTGAAGAAGAAAAGCTCATTCTTTGTTTTAACCATCGACCGCCTCATAACAGCAAAATACAGCAACCACGTATCTGATTGAAACCGTCCTAACCTGTTGTCGAACACCAATTTAACTACGTAAAAAATATCCTGCGATAAAAAAAGACGGCAACCTTCAACTAACTTCACGGAAAGACGGCTAACGTCACGGAAAGACAACTAACGTCACGGAAAGACAACTAACGTCACGGAAAGACAACTAACTTCACGGAAAGACAACTAACGTCACGGAAAGACAACTAACTTCACGGAAAGACAACTAACGTCACGGAAAGACAACTAACGTCACGGAAAGACAACTAACGTCACGGAAAGACAACTAACTTCACGGAAAGACGGCTAACTTCACGGAAAGACAACTAACGGAAAGACAACAACGGAAAGACAACTAACGTCACGGAAAGACAACTAACGTCACGGAAAGACAACTAACTTCACGGAAAGACAACTAACGTCACGGAAAGACAACTAACGTCACGGAAAGACAACTAACGTCACGGAAAGACAACTAACTTCACGGAAAGACAACTAACGTCACGGAAAGACAACTAACGTCACGGAAAGACAACTAACTTCACGGAAAGACGGCTAACTTCACGGAAAGACAACTAACGTCACGGAAAGACAACTAACGTCACGGAAAGACAATTAACGTCACGGAAAGACGGCTAACTCTATCGCTAAGGTCAGAACGCTATATCGACTAAAAGCTAGCTGCCGTGGCTGACCTAAAACTAAACTTACAACAAGTTATTGGTTTTCCCAGTTCTGTTATTTGTAAATAATATATCCATCGTGACTGTAACATTTTGTTTGTATTTTTGGTTTATTTGACGCATTTAAATAAGACGGTGGCTAAAAGCAGATTAACTGCTGCTGAAAGTTGTTTTTTTTTTTTTACAACATATTGTTAAAAATCAACCAGCGTTCTGCAAACATTTTTTGGGGGGGTCGTAAACCTCTTGGAATAAAAGTCACATCCGGACATGTTCAGGTCACTCAACACATTTCAGATGCCGTTATAAATTTTTCTCACATGGTTTTGAGACATGCCCGATATTTCACAAGAAAAACAAACAGTGAAAAAAAAAGTGGAAACGTCAGGAGTTATTTTCTTCCTCTCATCTCGTGACCCTTCAGATTTTGTCCGGTGACCCTTTGCCGGGGGCGTGACCTTTATTTTGGGAACCACTGAATGCATAATAAAGTAGACGGATGCAGCTCCAACAGTGAATAATATAAATTATATATAATATATATATATTATTATATGAATAATGTTTTTGTACTTTCGCTGATGGCAAAAGCTTCTGCAGGGAAATAAAACGTCAGCTGTGGATTTAGATCCGAGTGAAATCACGATGAGTCACAGGCGGCGAGGTCATTTACAGTCATGCCGCTGCGTGTGCGTGTGCGTGTGCGTGTGCGTGTGCGTGTGCGTGTGCGTGTCTCAAACGACACCAGTAACTAACTCGGCAGAGGATTAAGATAAACGGAGCAGATGGGTTCAACTGTTAAATGTTCTCTTTATCGCGTTATAAACCTTCAATGCTAAACTCTGTCACCATGGCAACACAATGACACACAGCGAGCCTCCACTCCCCCCCCCTCCCCTTTCAAGGTTTCCTGTTAATCAGTGACTCAGAGCAACCAGACACTGCAACACACACACACACACACACACACACACACACACACACACACACACACACACACACACACACACACACACACACACACACACACACACACACTACAGTATAAACATGCATTTCCACACATGACGACAAAGGTATGTGGAAGCATGCTTTTCTGGTCATTTCTGTTGTGCGGGGGGGGGGGGGGGGGGCATAAAACTGAACGTACAAAGTTGCAACGGCGTCGTCAATATATTAGATACTGAAGAATTTAAGATTTCCCTTCATTGAAACGGCAAAAAAAAGGCTGAAATACAGTGAACTACAGTGTGCACAGGGTGTCCACATACTTTTGGCTTTAATGACACAACAGACATGACTGATGCAATCCTGACCTACATTTAACACACTGATAACGAATGCGTCACCTTCATATTTGAGATCTTTAAAACAGATGTTTTCCTCTCGTGACTGCTCAGATTTATCTGGTGAAACCTTCAGAGAGTCACGAGCCCGAGATCAGAGATCAACGACGCATTTAAAGTCGTTCAAACGGCTTCTTGTGCAGCACAATCGACATTTAACGTTTAAATCTGGTTCCTTTGAACGACCCACGATCAGATGTTCATCGTGTTCTTGTTTTTTGAGAGGACGAAAGGTTTCAAATGGAATAAACTGCAAACACAATCCTCCTCATTACGAATTATTTTTCCTTTTCTCGGGTCTCCCTGGGGAAAAAAAAACAACTTTAATTTATTTTTTCAGAGATGATGTGATAAAAAAATATATATATTCATTTTAAAAGTGTCAAATATTGCAGAGTATTAGAAAACGCAACTATACTCCGATTGCTTATTCGAGGTCACAACAACTTCTGATTTGTTTGTTTTCTTACAATGTATTGTAATTTATACCATTAATACAGTGAAAATGTATTTTTACCTCATTCTTTAATTTGAACTGCAAAAAAACTCTTTCAAAAGATGAAGTGCATAAAGTAAAAAAATACGAATAAAAAAAAAAAACAGCTGGAAGATACTTTAAGGCCTCCGATAGAAGAACCAGACCCCCCCCCCCCTCCCCCCCAGAAAGTTCACGTACTTGTAATAACCTGACAAAAAAACAAAACACTTACAGCATGAAAATAAATTTACAGTTGACCTCGGAGTGACTCGGATTACTTTTTCTTTTCAACAAATATACACAAACATTTTAACAAGGCAACTCGTGCTGTTTGTGCAGGAACTCATACTGTACAAACACACCCACTCCGTCTGCAGCTCTGAACCAATCAGATTCCTTCACACCCTCCACAATAAGAGCCCTCAATGAACAGAAAAAAACAGCACTTTAGCTGATTATTAATTCCAAAACTAAAGTTTTTACTGCAGAAATGGATCAAAAACATGAATCCCCCATCAAAACTGATGATTATGTAACATAATCGATAAAAAAAATTGTTTTTTAAAAAGTGCTATCAGCCTGTTTTTCATTCCCTCCACAACCATCAGTGAATCACAACAACATGAAGAGGAGCCGAGAGGTGAAAGGTGCTCCTGCACAAGCATCAACACGCTGTGATCAGAAACCAGAAAAAGAAAAAGAAAAAAGTCTGTAGAAGCAAACAGAAGCAAGAAACAGCTGCTGACACGTACCTGCAGAGGTGAGAGGCTCCAACAAACAATAAAACAACAACAACAACAACAGGAGGAGGAGGACTTCCAGCAGGTACAGAGTCTGTCGCTGCCGTTCAACGGGAGCTGAGTGTGTGTGTGAGCTGCTGCAGACCAACAACCATAAGGGAGGGACTGGAGTCCAGCAGCACCCGGACCGGACTACAGCATGGTTCCGGATGGGAGTTCTGCTGCCTGAAGACAAAACCGGTTTATCAAACTGGTAGGGTTTTTTTCCCAATGAAGGCCGAAACACTCAGGACGAACAAGAGAAGAGAGACTGACAGAGAGGACGAAAGGTTTTAACGTAAACGGGACGAAAGGTTTTAACGTAAACGGGACGAAAGGTTTTAACGTAAACGGGACGAAAGGTTTTAACGTAAACGGGACGAAAGGTTTTAACGTAAACGGGACGAAAGGTTTTAACCCAGAGAGGATTGATTGACATTTTGCACGAATGAATTGAGACTTTAAAATCGACAGAATCTGAAGCTCGAAGGTACAAAAAAACAACAACAAAAAAACCGATGAAGTCGACAGCAGCAGAAGCAAAAACGTGAAAACAAAGAGACTCATTCATAAAACGCTCAATCTGCTGTTTTTGGTTTTGTTCTCACCTGTCTGGACGTCGCTCAGCAAAAACACGTTTTCAGCCTCAGAGTTCAGAGCTGAAATAAAAACAAGCTGCAGACGTGAAGGAGTTCCTCATGAGACGCAGCCGAACCCACAATCACCTGTTCACAGGTGTGATCCATTCCAGTCACTGAGCATGCTCAGCTGGGTAGGGAGTTTTTCAAGGAGCTTTTTCTTCTGTCATGTTCAGGAACATCCTGGTCGGGTTGAGCAGAAAGAAAAGCTGCTGACTTTGCGTATTTGTCACCAAGCGTCCACCTGATTTTTATGAAACTTATTTAATCACCTATTTTCAGGAAAATGTTGGACATTTTACAAAGTTTATTGAATTAACTAAATACTAAAAAATATTGAATTTATTGATTTGCATGTTTATTTTTTGTTTGTTTTACATCAAAATATGAATAATAAAACTCTTTTCCTGGTTCATATCAGTTATAAGAGTTCATGTTTTAATGTGCACACTCAGCTATAATTTAAAAAGAGGTTTGGAAGGTATTTTTTTATAATTACAAAAACAACAGGAGCAATTATAAACTTCTCGTATAACATATTTTAGCTCCTTTTGTTTGATGCAGACTTTCAGATTTTTCAAGAGCAACTTGTTTTACATGGAAATAAACTGCAGATGCAAAAAATATTGATAAATACCCGAAAGTGTGCTAAAGTACAGCTAATTATTAGTCCATAAATCTTATTTTCCCCCCAAAATATTAGTATTTAATTTATTTAATGTAACAAAACCAACATGTTTTAATATGTTCCGATTTGGAGGCTCCTGATGACCTCATCAACCCGAGCCGTTCCGGGTTTTCCCAGCAGCCCCCGCCGTGCCTTTTTCTGCTCGTAGTAAACAAGAGAGCCACGTGGGGAGGAGCTGAGCTGTGATTGGTGGAGCTCCCCGTGCGGGACACACCCCAGAGGCCGAGTTGTTTACGGACTTTTCTGCACTGAACTGAAAGAGTCTCACTTTTACTGGCTGCGTTTTTAAAAGGTCCCTTAACTGGTTATAAAACCGTGTACGTAGTATTATTATATGATGTAGTATTTGTTATGATAAATATGCAGTAGTCTGCAGTTGTTTTTTTCCTGGACCTGTGGAAGAATAAAGACACGGGCGCTTACTGCGGCTGCGCAGTTGGCCCGTAACTGTAAACGCAAGAGATCACGACTGTTACCGTCACGCGCAGGTTTGTCGTCGTGTTTCTGCAGCTCCAGTACTCAGTACTACATAGAGTACTGCAGTAGTACTGCAGTAGTACTGTAGTGTTACGCTGTCCTGAGTGCAGCGGCGGTGATAACAAAGAGCAGCCTGTGGGCGGAGAACAGCCCCTCATTACATAATGTGTGTGTGTGTGTGCGCGTGTCCGTGCGTGTGTGCAGAGCTGCACGTAGCAGACGAGCTGCCGTTTCTCTCTACGTGCTTTCACTGACGTCCTGCTTTTAAACACTCAGTCCGCGTTACTGGCTGTCGCGTGCGTCGTCCTTTGACCTACTTTTTACTCGGATCGCACGACGACACGTATTTACACTATTTACTCTCAACAACAACAACAACAACAACAACAAATAGCCTAAATAACTGGTAGTCCAAGAAGTATGAAGGCCACTTGAGTACAAAATAAAAAGATCATTTAACTTGTAAATTAATATATTATCGGTACATTCATTTAATATTTGAAGAACTCCCAACATGTACTCGTACTTCAGTTTTAAGTATTTGGATTTTACTTGAACAAAGTACTTTTTACTTTAATACTCTGACTCCACTACATGTATTATTTAGATGCAGTTACTGCTTAACATTTTTGTTGATAACACTTACAAAGTACTTTTTTTGTGGTGTTAATTTTCCTTAAGTAATAAATATTATTATGCAGATACATTATCTTAATCATAAATAAATGGCCATTATAATTCAAATAATACATTATATGACCCGTTTTAAAATTTTACCAACACATCTAACAAAAGACATTTGATGTGTTGTCATTTATTTGTTCATTTTTAATGTTCTTGACGGCTTGAACAGGCAGCTGATCGACGTGGTGAACGTGACTGTTCACAAGTTTCACAGCGTTTTAGTCATCGACTGAACTCTGACTCACAGCAGCAGGACGCTGCTAACACACACACACACACACACACACACACACACACACACACACACACACACACACACACACACACACACACACACACACGTTTGTCTTTCTGTCTTTGTGAGTACTGTCACTGATTCAATACATTCCCGCATCGTGAACCCTGAACCTAAACCTGACTTCTGATCTGTCCAAAAAGTTTGAAACCAGACAGGCTGTCCAACGATGTCCAACAATGTCCCCTCCTCCCCCCCCCATCCCCAATATCTCTACTCCTAAAAAACTTCCTTAAGATTCCCCTAATTTTCTACAAAGTTCCCACTTTGCACGAATGTCAACACTTCCAAAACTGCTCGTCTCTCTGTCTCTGTGAGGACCTCTGCTGACACGACACATTTCCAAACCCTGAACCTCCGCCTGAACCCGGAAACCAAGTCTGAACTCTCAAACAACCCTCTGAAAGTTAATGTCCCCACAAACCAGAGACGTCCTCACAAACCAGAGACGTCCTCACAAAGACACACACATTGTGTCATTCAGACGTCATCGTACTCAGGATGAAATGATGAAATGATGAAATGATGAAATGACTTCCCGCCACAATGAAGGTGAAAACTGAGGACGGTGCAACATACAGTATGTTTTATTTTTTATTATAAACATGTTTATGTACATTGAACCAAATAAAGTTCACTTCATCGTGTGTTTGTTGATTTTTAGCTTCAGTGTTTCAGTGACATTCAAACACAACATGAAATAAAATGATAAATATCTGTCTGTGACAAGATTCGGTTTTTATCTGAAATGAGAGGACGGAAATTAATCTAAAGTCTGCAGGATGATTTAATAGCGATGAGCGTTGAACGGCGGGCGAAACGTCGTCCTTCATCGTTTTTTGTTGTTTTCTCGTTTCTCTTTGTTGTTTTTTTATTTTTGCGGCTCGTCGCTGGAGCATTTCTGTTTTCAGGTTGTCCGTCGGCTCTTCCTCGTTCTCGCGATATCTCGAGAACACCTCGAGGGAATTGGTTCAAACTTGGCAGAAAGATTGTCTTGGTATCCACAGTGAACTGGTTAGATTTTGGGGGGCAAAGGTCAAAGGTCAAGGTCACTTCCACCCCCAAATTCCACACTTAAATGAACACGATATTCTCAGGAACTCCTGGATGGAATTTCTTCAAAAGTGGCGCAAAGCGTTCACTCGGGCCTCGAGGATGAAATGATTAGAGTTTGGTGGTCAAAGGTCAAACTTCAAAAGCCACCGTGACCTCACATGACCCTCATCTGCCCGTCCCTGTTCTCACGAACCATCAGATATGAAGAACGCCTCGAGGGGGATTTGTTCAAATTTGGCTAAAAAAACATTCACTTTCGTTCAAAACGATGACCAGCTAAGATTTTGGTGTTTAAAGGTCAAAGGTCACTGTAACCTCACGTTAACGCTTGCTCGTAAAACTTTCTCAGGAATGGCTTGAGGGAATTTCTTCAAATTTGTCACATATGCTCACGTTGGTTCAGCATCGAACTGTTAAAGACTTTAAAGGTCAAAGGTCAAGGTCACAGGCGGTTCAATATCTCTACGGTAACTGTAACTTTACTGGTTAGCGGAGGGGTTTGTCGTGTTTTTTGTGCCTTATCCTTCCTCCTCCGTCGGGTCGGGGAACGAATGTTTCGTACTTCATCCTTCGTCTGTCAATCAATTACATTTTTCCTTTTTTCGCCCTTAGTTTTGTATTTTTCTCGCTCGTCCTTCATCGTTAGTCTTTAGTTTTTCATCCTTCTAAAACGTTTTTTAAGTTTTTTTCATCAGTCCTTCATCTCATAGCTGCCGTCCCTCGTCCTTCGTCCTTCATCTCTCGTCCTCCGTCCTTTCATCCCTCCAGCTGCGTCCTCCTCTCGGGCAGCGGAGGCGAAGACTCCTCCTCCACCGGCGCCTCCTCAGGTGTACAAACAGGTGAGGTGTTCGTGCTCAGTTTCTTGCTGACTCGAGCGTAAATTGAATTTCTGTCGCGATCTCTCAAATCCGCCGCCGTCGCCTCCGCAGGACAAGCGTCGCCACTGCGCTGCGGCGCCGGCTTGTGATTGGCCCACGGCGCATCGCCGCCGCTGTCCCGACCTTCTCTGACGGTTTGGTAAATGTGGTTGGAGTCAGGGGGGGAGGAAGAATTCAGATCTGTGAACAGACAGAACAACATTGAAGACGTAATCATCGCTTCATGACTTCTTTTTCATTTTCTTTCTCCAAATGGTCAAATTTTTCTGCTTTAATCACATTTAGTGCAGAAACAAACAGTTTAATTCGTATAAAAGTAAAACCTCCGTTCTGTGGCGCCGCCAGGTGGCTCCTCCAGGGAGTGTACGGGACGGAGGCCTCCTCTTCGGGATGCGACTCTGAAAACACAAAAAACAGGCAAAACTGGGAAATGCAGTTATCGAATTTGTTCCCCTTTATTCTTCACCATTTGGTTTTAATTAATAGTTTTTGTTCAAATATAAAATGTTGGATCACTCACAAAAAAACATAAGAAATCAATCACACAAAATATTTTATGTATTTGGGAAACTTTGCACAAATGTCAACACTTCCCAAAACTGCTCGTCTCTGTCTCTGTGAGGACCTCTGCTGACACGACACATTCCCAAGCCTCGAACTCTGAACCTCCACCTGAACCCGGAAACCAAGTCTGAACTCCCAAACAACCCTCTGAAAGTTAATGTCCTCACAAACCAGAGACGTCCTCACAAACCAGAGACGTCCTCAAAAACCAGAGACGTCCTCACAAACCAGCGTTTTCCTCACAGCAATGTTTTTTTTTTACAAAAAACTTGTCCACACAAAGAAACACACATTACGTGTCACTCAGACGTCATCGTACTCAGGATGAACTGAAGAAATCAATTACAGGAAATAATCGACGTGGACTCAAAGTTGTCTGTTGCCACTTTATATTGCACCCAAATAAAAAAGGGTTCACCCACAAACATAATCTAGAAAGTTTTATTTGAATAAGTAAGCCTCATGATAATTTTGCATTGTTGCAGTTTTAATTCTCATTAAACAATGTTTTCATTTGCACACAAAATTAAAGAATCAGAGACGCATTGAAATAAATCGACATCGTGGTTGGACAATCGTTCAAGTAGGAGCCAAATATGTTGGTTGACACGCCTCTAAAACGTTTGCAGCCCCATTTTACCTCCAGATTATCCGACCGATGTTTTCAGTCGCACCACAAACACTTTGAATATTCTCGATTGTGTTTTTTCATCGTCCTTCCGTTAGATCATCCGAGTCCGTTATCAGCTTCAAAAAAACGTCTCAAAACTTATCTTTTCTGACTTCCCAGCTTTGACTACTTTATGTCGTGTTTATTGTTGTGTGTTACTTATCTTTGTGTTTATGTATCCTGTTTCAGCACTTCTGTTACTTCCAATGTAAATGTAAATTTCACTTTGTTACCTACTTAATTTAAAAAATTTCCCCTCGGGGATTAATAAAGTATATACCTACCTACCTGCCTACTTATGTAAAATTTGACACAAAAATGAGTTTGTGCTGCCTTTTTCTCAACAAATACAAAAAAAACAAAATCTTAAAAATCTAAAATCTCCAAATTTCTTCACGGCGTCGGGTTCAGATTGTGATTACTTCTACTCTCCCATGAATGATCTTTTTATTCCTGTTAAGATTAAGCCGTTTTTTTTTTTTTTTATCACCTGTTGAAATAAATACAACAAACTGAAGTGAACTGACCTCGCTGGGTCTGTGGCGCCTCCAAGTGGTTCGTCGAGGGAGTGAGCGTTGCAGGGTTTTCTTCATGAGGATGAAACTCTGAAAAAACAAAGATAGGAAAAGGTCGACAAAGAAACCGTTCAAACATGAGTCCATGAAACTTGATTTTTAAAGAACTACCAATGATCTTTGTCTTTAAAGGGCCGAGAGCACTTTGCGACTGTTTTTAAGTGTTTAATAAATTTTGATTATTATCATTTCACCTGTCTTGTGTTTAAACAGGAAAAGTTTTCCTCAAATAAAAATTATTTTTGTCTCTTCCTGTTAAAACACAGTTCTTCCTGACTATGTAAAAGTGCCTTGAAATGACATCATTTGATGCTATAAAAAATTAAATAAAAGTGAATTTAGCTTAAAAGTTCTAAAAACTAATTCAATTACTGGAAAAAAAAACTGTTTCGTATCAAAAATGTCATTTAAGTCTTCATATTTCTTCAATTATTATTATTTTTTTGCTATCGTCCATATTTTTTTAATATTTCGCGTTCAAAAGTCCGCTCACCTTTTTCGTCATTCTGGATCTCGTTGATCGTCGGGTTTTCTCTCGCTTCTTCCAGCTTCACCTGCCGATCAACACGACAACTCAAAGACGTTTCTCGTCCTCTCGGAGGTTTCAGATTTAAAGTTTTCCTGAGAGAAAAGCTCCGCGGTGAGTTTCACCGTCTCTTACCACTTTGATGAGGATTGAAGAGTTTTTGCTCATCGGCCTTTCTTCCAGCTTGAACGAATGTCTGGAAAACAAACATATTTATAATATTTAATCTTTATTTAATCAGTAAATAACATCCGAAGGAGTAAAACTGCAATTTCAAAATAGATTTAAAAGCTCTCGACGATATGAAATTACAGTTTTTAAAAAAAATATTCTGACTTGTAGCAGTCGCCGCAGAGAGCCGTGAGGAAGATGGAGAGGAGGAGGACGAGGATGAAGAACATGACGACCCCCGATGACGGGAACCACGACCCGGTGACCTCGGCTCCGACTGCCGCCATTATCCCTGAGAGACGAGGAAGGAAAACGTTAAAGGTGTCGAGGTGCTTGGAGAAAACAGGAAGTTAATTTACTTCACAATTCACAGGCCGAATTCCAACCGAGTTTGGTTTGTGAGGACGTCTCTCGTTTGTGAGGACGTTGCTGGTTTGTGAGGACGTCCCTGGTTTGTGAGGACATCTCTCGTTTGTGAGGATGTTGCTGGTTTGTGAGGACGTCTCTAGTTTGTGAGGATGTCGGTGGTTTGTGAGGACGTCTCTAGTTTGTGAGGACGTCACTGGTTTGTGAGGACGTCTCTAGTTTGTGAGGACGTCACTGGTTTGTGAGGACGTCGGTGGTTTGTGAAGACATTGACTTTCAGAGGGTTGTTTGAGACTCGCGAGGCGTTCCCCGGCCAGATGAGATATAAAATCCCTGCAGCGTGTTCTGGGTCAGAAGACCAGTTGGATAAACCTGGAAAACGTCCAATGGAAAACACTCAGGAGACATCTCAACTGGCTCTACTTCGAACTCCCCCCGAAAGTCTCTAGTTTTGGTGAAAATGTCTTTTGTGTGACGTTCTGTTCGGCCATCTTGAGTACGAGCTTCCACGTGGATGTCAGTTTAACACGAGGAAACTTGGTACATACTGGTTAAATCCAAACGTCCGGACCTCCCTTGGAAAAACTCGAAGACTTGACGGAGGACTTTCTAGGCTCATTATTGTCCGTTTGAGTTGTATTTACTTCTTCCCACTTCGAAAATTAACAAAATATGTAATTTGCCCACCAGGTGTTTGCGCGGATGTCAACAGATTCGATTCCCAGAGGACACGAACTCCGGAAAGTAAATGAAAAAAAGTGCCGCGGGCTGTTTTGTTTCGGTCAACATACAAAAAGCTTCCAGGCAGGAATTCAAACAAGCTTCACAGAAGTTTTTCAGTTTAGTTTACAGAGAAAGACCCAAAGCCCGCAGGACTTTAAACAGAAATCTGCAGACGCAGTTAAATTAGGCCCCAAGTTTTGTTTGATCATTAACTTTGTTTGATAATCTGAGCGAGGTCAAAGTTCGGAGTCTGTTATGGTCTACCGGTAATATCTCATGGAAGAAAAAGAAAAACCGGATGACTGAAATCATGAAGCATTTTTTCCAGATAAAGCACACAAACTACAAAGTATTTAGAAGGAAAGATGTCTGAACGGAACAAAATCCATCAATCTCTAATGTTCACTCACTGATTAACTCAGTGGTAAACATTAGTAAGACATGTTTGTAGGCGTTGTGTGATGGATTGTTTCTTATTTTAGACGAGTAACTTCCTGTTTCTAATAACTGATCAGAGACCAAAAAAAGTCCCCCTTAAAAACCCATTTAAACATTTTTTTGTTTATCAAACACTAGACAGATGTTGGACTGTGGACGGATGGATAAATGGATTATCGGGGCCACCAGACAAAGACCGAAGGGGCCCGTGGGATCGAGCATCCGTTTGTAACATCTGTTGTTGCTAAGTTAGTCAAACAGCTTAAGAGAGACACCAAATGATGACAAAGAAACTTAACACAACTACAAAGACTCAAAACAAAGAGGCAAAATATGTCTATAAAGAAACACACAAAAACTCAGAGACAAAATGACTTTTAAGATGTGAACCCAAAAACAACAATCATCGTCACAGTAGACAAAAAAAAACAAGAAGTTTCCGTAACCAGTAAAGAAAATTGTCTCGTAATCCGTTGGTGTTTTTTCTGGTGTGAACATTAATACTTTAATAAAACATTAATAACATTTTATTGATCCGATAACAAAGTGATTTAGTTGAGTTCCTCTTCACAGAACAGCGAGACTTTCCACAAAAAACTAAAACCACGATACACCGTCGTTTTATATTTTTAAACATTCATGAAAAATGCATATAAAAAAACACCGACATGACTTGATTTGTACTTAAAATATTAACATGGGTGATTAAATGAAAATCTAACTGCTCATTTAAATGTGATATAAAACATTACACATCAACAGAAACACAACACGGAACTGTTTCAGTTCGTATGTTGACCGGATCAAACATGTACGTCAACATGCTGATAGAATCAGATACGAAACTCGGTGGACAGTTTATAATATCTGCTGTTGAATAAAAACAATATTTATTGACATGATTTTCTGAATGTTTTGGACTAATCGAATCCAAAAGAATTTCTGGTTTGATTGGATGTAAGTTTGCAATAAACATTTTATTTGTATAAAGGCCCTTTATTTCTGTCTGACAGAGGTCCTGTTAAAATAATAATAATAATAAGTTTAAGAAGACTGAACCTCTGACTGCCAAAACACTTTGAGTTTAGATTTGAACCAAACATCAGATTGAACAGGAAACATCTCAGATCTTTAATTTAACGGGTTACTTAAGTTAAAACAGAAGACGTACCTGCATGTGGACGTCTTTGGGTTTCCGGTTGAGTTTGACTTTTTCCTGCTTTGTCTTTTCACTCATTGACAAGCTGAACAAACACTGAGCTGCTTTGCTGTTGGAGCTGGTTAAAGACAAACACACCCGCTGTTTATACACTGTAAAAAAATACCTTGTTAGACTTGAGACACCGCCCTCAACACGGATATGAGCCACATCAGAGATAAGGATATGTTTAGCTTAGCTTAGCACAAAGCCTGTAAACAAAGGGAAAAAAGTAGCATGACTTCACAGCTTGTTGGATTTACATTTTGCATTAAGTTTGATTTAATCTGGTCAACATTAAGCTTCGTTTCTGTTGACGAGAGCAAACAGGTCTTGAACTTGGTCGTTTTTCTCCACAACAAATTAGCATCGGGACAGATTAGCCTCATAATGCTAGTCAAAGAAAAAGACTTAGTGTATCATCAGACAATTCAAGGTTCTCTGGAAAAGTCTGTGTTAATCAACAAACATAAACAAAACAAGAAAGACACATAGAAGTGATACTAGCTAGTTAGCAGACGGCTAAAAAAAAATACTGTTAATGGCAAAATAATCAATATTAATATGAATAAATCAGCCTTTAATTACCTTTCAAAAACAAACTTTGGCTGACGTGTGACATCCAGGTTATATAAACACTATTTCCTTAATTAAGTGACAACATGACGTTCCAGATTCAACGACTATGCCAATAACGCCACCGTCAGGTAAGATTAAGAATATTTACTCATCAGCATATACTGAACACTTTATATTCTGTATTATAAATAACGCAGCTTTTTTTTTTTTTATAGCATTAAAGACGTGGTTCGGATCCTTTTTTTCTGTTTCTCCAAAAAAAAGTTATAAATTAGATTTTTTTTTTGGCACCGACGTGCCGTTAAAACTCGGTGGCGTCGCCCTGAACGACGTATTCTCCTGTGAAAAACCCAAACACAGAGGCCGGCAGTGTTTTATAGGTTTTTTTTTTTTATGGAAGTCCTTTTTGACTGCAAGCAGCTGCGACCGATAAGCTTATTGAAGCCCGACTCAAACTGAAACTGGAACATTTATCAGCGGCTCCACCCGAACGCTGCAACCGACGCTCTCCGCTTGACTAGCGGGGCGCAGTCGGCCGAGAGCTGCGAGAGGAAGATAACAACGACGACCGCGCTCCAACGCTGCAGTTAAAAATAATCTTTTTCGCTGTTTAACCTGTAATACGTGGTCACGTGGACAGATTCAGTTTCCTGTGCAGATGTTCTTCTCGGCAGCTGATTCTGACACAGTTTCGGTGTCTTGAGGGAAAATTTTAAATTATTTTCACTTTACCAACTATATGTTGGCGTTTACGTGTTTTTCATCATCGTGACGTCGATTCGGTCCAAAAGCTGTTTCCACAAATATATTCATTAATTTTTTTGTTCTATTATCAATGGAAACACAAACAGTAGTTATTATAGTTGACGGTGTAATTTCTTTTTGAAAATGTAGAGGATTAAAAAATTTGGTTCCATTTCAATGTTAAAGAGTTTGTTGATTTCATCAAATTTCAGTTTGAGTTTTACTATTTGGGTAAAAATGTAAAAAACAGACTACAAAATCCAGAAGTTCAGTGCAGGAGCTTTGAGATGATCTAAGTCCGATAAATTAATACAATCGTGTTCGTGTTGTGCTGAAATTCTCCGTTCAGCAAAATAAATCCATCAGTTTGTGTTCAAGAAGTCGCCCTTCTTCTTCTTCTTCTTCTTCTTCTTCTTCTTCTTCTTCTTCTTCTTCTTCTTCTTCTTCTTCACTCTTTCATCAGCTGCGCCTCAGCTCGCCTCGTCATGGCGAGCGCGGTTGCGGCGCAGCAGAGCGCCAGGCAGGGGAAGGAGGCGCAAGCCAGCAGGAGGCGCTCCTCTCCGAACTCCCGGACCAACGCCGGCCGCCGCGACAGGAAGTCGTGGAACAGCGCCTCCTGCTGGGCCAACGTGCAGAACGACAGCAGCACGTGGAAGAGCTGGTGGCCGTGGCCGACGATGTCGAAGCGTCCGGGGGAGAAGCGCTCGGGGACGGGGCACGAGAAGAAGAAGGCCGAGAGCAGGAACAGCGCCACCTGGTGGGGAAATGACAGAAAAGCAGTTTGACACCTGGTTTTAATGCAGTCGGCTCATTTCTAAAGTTTATATCGGATTAAAAAAAGTTGGTTTCACAGCTTGATTTCTCTGAAGATTGATTTATCCGTCGTATTTTACAGGAGGCCTGTTATCTTTCTAAAAGTATTCATACGCAGGAAGAATTATGAAATATCCAGAACATCCGTCTGCGTTGTTACAGTCCAGCGTTACTTTTTCAACAGCAACATTTTGCAGATTTCACAATTGTTTTTCTGAATAAATACATGTTTGCTGATGATTTGTGTTTTTACTTTAACACAATCTTTTTGTCGTGTTTAGAAAATAACGATTTCATCTGATATCTGTAAGAAGTAATCTAGTTCGTTGGCCATCGTTGGATCACTTTGAAACAGCGCCTATTTTAAGAGGCAATTCATTTGTCATTTTTCAAGTAAAAAAGTGAAAACTTATGCGACTTTTTGGTTGGAATCTATTTTGACGTCCGCTAATGATTTACTGCAAAACAAATCTACTTATAAATACAAACAAATTAATCTGAACCTGAAAGATAACCGGCAGATTTATCAATAATTAAAATAATCTGTAGTTGCAGTCGAAAGCGAACGTGTGACAAAAAACACGGTAAGAAGCGCCACCTGCAGGAAGTGCAGCGGCAGTGCGGGGCTGCTGCTCCAGCTGTGGGTGGCGAGCCGGTGGGCGACAGGGCTGACGTCCAGCAGGTAGGCCACGCCCATCGGGACCAGCTGGCAGAGCTTCCTGTGCAGCGGATACGGCCGGTGGAAACGGAGCTTTGCATAGCAGCAGGCGGCGCAGGAGGACCAGGCGAGGAGGGCGGCGATCGGGAGGAAGACCTGCAACCGGAGACCTCGTCAGGACCTCCGAACACACGATGAGACTCCACAACACACCCGACATAAAACCCTCCAAACACCTTCAACCATCCAGCTACAACGGCGAATCAAAAAGTTCCCAGACGAGCAGGAAGCAACGACCTTCATGAGGAAGTGTTTAAAGTGTCGTCTCTCGATCGACATCATCACTGAGTTCCACAACGTTAACGTGAGAAAACATCAGATTTTGGGCCAAATCTTTGGGAGAACAGAAAATCTTCAAAACGCCGGCTTACAGCTGAGTGTTCCTGAGCCCATGCAGTGATTTATATGAGAGAATCATGTCTGTTTTCAAAGAAGTGTCTCCTGAGGATCCAGAAAAACATCAGATTTTGGGTCAAACTGTGTAAACGGTCAACAGAGACCTTTGAAATGCTTCAGAAAGTCTACGGCGATGAAGCGACGAGCCGGGCGAGGTGTTCTGATGACATCAACGTTTCAAGAGGGGGCGGAGCTTCACTGTCCTAAGACCAAAGGTCAGGAGACACCAGCTGGGTTTTCTTTGTGTCACCGTGAATTCGTCCCCCAGAGTCAGACTGTCAACACCGAGTTCCATTGGGACCTTCTGAGGCGTCTGAGGGAGATAAAAAAAAAACGTTCGTTGCTACGAGCTACTAACAACACAATTGTAGCTCCCCGCCACCATTATTCACTGCATTTGACTCTCTTGGACTTCTCCAAAATTTGGCACAAAATTTGATGTGTTTTCTCTGTTAAACTTCGTGTCCACGGTCAAATCGCAAATTTTCACATGCTAGTTTTTGCAAAAACCGGTGTAGGAAACTTTGATCATGTGATGTAACTCTGAATATTTTCCTTCCTGCTTTGTTTACATCAAAGTGCCTCAACGCAAACAGTCTCAGAACTTTTTCACTCCAACATTCATCCGTAAAACCATCGGACCATTCAGCGCCCAACAAACCGACCTCCCATTCAACCATCAAACTATCCGACCGCAAAAACCGCCGGACCTTCGAACATCCACCGAACAAACCTGTCCCAGCATGCTTTGCGTCCAGGCGGCGTCGGCGCTGTAGAAACACAGAGCCAGAGCGCAGCCGTACTGGTAGACGGCCACGCCCACGTAGTCCAGGAAGAAGAGCGAGTAGTGCGCCTGCTCAGAGCGCGACTGCAGCAGGTGAGCTGCAGCGCTGCAGGAGGCGGCGGGGGAAAGTATGTTCACATTATTACTGAAAAATATGGGTCATATTTTAAACAGTCTTTTAAGACGTTAATACTTTTTGGACCATTGTGTGGGAAAAGAAATGACGTCCTTTTGGACTCTACAATGTTTCATTGTTGTTGTTTTTTTACCATTTTGTGAGGTTTTTATTGACAAGATAATCAACTGCTGAAGACCTCACCTGAAGCTGAGGTATGTGATGGCAGAGGAAACGTAGAGAACCAGCGGCAGCGAGGCGACGTCCACGGAGAACCCCTGACCTTCGGGACCCTGCAACCGAAACCCGAGGACCCCCTGCGGAGGTCGAAACACAGAACCAGAAATCTGAATTCACGTTGAGCGGCAGGAGAAAGGTTCGGGTCCCGCGGGCGGCGCCGTACCCCTCCTCGGAAAAAGGCGAAGATCGTGAACCTCAGCAGCACGCCGACGGCGGCCAGCAGGTGGCTCCACACGTTGAAGGTCTCGTTGTGGACCTGCAGGAGGCTGAGGGCGTAGCAGCGCCACGGCAGGCCGACCGGTCGGTACCCGGACGCGATGAAGCGCTCCCGAAACAGAGGGGGGACGTCCACGTCTCGGACGGTCGGGGGGAGGGAGGGGAGGAGAAAGTCCAGCAGGGGCAGGACTTTGAGACACGCCAGGGGAGGGGCGAACGACACCCGAGGCATGATGGGAGATGAGTTGAACTGGTTGTCCTGGAGAAAACTGTAAGAGCATGCTGTTATACGTTGGGGGGAGGGAAATCTGCCACAGTGGGGAAGGCAAAATAACTTGTACATTTAATTGTGCCAAATTATTAAATAAGAGGAATGTAAAATGAAACGGCAACTTCTGCTGCAGGAAGGAGATAAAACAGATAGACTGAATATAAAAGTGTTCGAAGCTTTCGGGTCTGAAAAATGGTTCCGATGCAGAAGTGCCTTAAGCTGCAATACCACCGAGTGCCACTAGAGGTCGGCTCCAAAAAGGCTCCATAGACTCCCATTCAATTTTTCTCGTGAAATATGAAGTTAGGAATTTTCTTCCACGAGTCATAAATGGAGTCTTTTGCTAAAGTCGCTCCTTCTTATTAGTTTTCTGGCTGAAAATAATCCCAAAATTAATTAGATAATAAAGCTCAAAAAGTGGTCTGTTTGATTGACAGGCCTTGTGGTGCGGTCAGGTTTAAACTACAGGCTTAGTGTCCCGGGAGATCGAGCCAAATCCCCCAGCTCATCCAAATATGGTCACAAGATGGCGACGGTTAAAAATGACAAACTGGAGGCCTTAGTTCACGTCACCGTCAGTTACCACTTTGTATAAAACTAGTAAAAAAAAACCTCTCCAGACCTTCAAACAGTCAAACAGAGCGACTCTTCTGCTGGAAAAAAATTACTTTCTTTTGGGGGCAGTTTAAGAAGGTCAGAGGTCAAATATGACATCACACAACAAGAAAAAAAACAAACTTACCAGTTATTTCTCTGCAGGATGTCAGCTTTTCATTTTCTACTGGAGACGTGTTCAGTTTCTCAGGCTTATGTTGTTCATTCAGTCTCTGACCTGTTCATACACCAACTGCTGACTCTCTCTCTCTCTCTTTCTCTTTCTCACACACACACACACACACACACACACACACACACACACACACACACACACACACACACACACACACACACACACACACACACACTCTCTCTCTCTCTCTCTCTCTCTCTCCCCACAATGTGTTTTTGTTTTCAGCTAATTAGAGCTGATTCCGGTCTGAATGAGTTTTCCTCTGTGAAGGATTTCAGACATCATGAGACTCTAATACACTAATAAACACCTCGCTGCATTTATAAGATAAAATAATTCAGGAAACTTTTCCAACAAGTTGAAAAACATAGGACAGCAAAATGTGGAAAACGAACGCACAGACATGAATAAAATACAAATAATGAAGCGAGCTGATTTGTGTATTGGGAATGTATTTGGGATAATGACGGATTAGAGCAGAAACAATTCAAGAAAAGCTGCTTTAGAAGAAAGATTAGTTTCGAAATAATAATGATAAAAAATACTAAAGAGAATAATTGAATCACAATAAAACATTTAAATATCACAAATGGTTAAAGATTAGTCTAAAAAAATTAAAGAAATGATAAAATACTGAACAGAATTATCAGATCACAGTAACATTAAAATATGAAATTAAAAGTGAATTTGAGAAACTTTTACAATAATCATAAAATGCTGTTGTCACTACATTTTTCGTGATAAAAAATTTGTTAAATATTGGTTCATCTCCTGGTCTATTCAATTCAATTCAATTCAACTTTATTTATATAGCGCCAAATCACAACATAGGTTATTTCATGGCACTTAACACATTAAAGTCCTTGCAGCAGAACTTTACAATATTATACAGAGAAACCAACAATTCAACAATTCCCACATAAGCTAGGAGGGGAAAAAACTCCTCTTTAAGGGAGAAAAACCTCCAACAGAGGGAAGAAAAACTCCCTTTAACAGGAAGAAACCTCCAACAGAACCAGGATCAGAGGTGGGCGGAGCATCTGTTAACAGAACCAGGATCAGAGGTGGGCGGAGCATCTGTTAACAGAACCAGGATCAGAGGTGGGCGGAGCTTCTGCTAACAGAACCAGGCTCAGAGTTGGGCAGCCATCTGCCTCGACCGGTTGGGCTGAGAGGAGAGCAGAGAGGGAAAAGGACAGCATAGAGATAGAAGAGAAGAACTGTTGGTGGAGACGACAAACGCAGATCAGAGACATGCAGCTCCATGACGGGACATCTGGAAAAGAAAGAAGAGAAACTACACGAGTGAAGGAACTGAATGGAGACAACAGATAATAAGAAGAAACTATGAGAGAGAAGAAGATGGTGAGGTATGAGTCAGTTAAAGAGTAGGAGGAAAGAAAAGAAGCTCAGCATGTAACGAGGTCCTCCAGCAGCCTCGGCCTATAACAGCATAACTAAGGGTTGATTCAGGTCTACCTGAGCCAGCCCTAACTATAGGCTTTATCAAGAAGGAAGGTTTTGAGTCTAATCTTAAAGCTAGAGAGGGTTTCTGCACCTCCAACACAAACTGGGAACTGGTTCCACAGGGGAGGAGCCTGAAAACTGAAGCTCCGCCTCCCATTCTACTTCTGGAAACTAGGAACCACAAGTAGACCAGCGTACTGAGAGAGGAGTGCTCTGCTAGGATTATATGGTTCTATAAGATCTCTAAGATATGATGGAGCCTGGTCATGTAGAGCTTTGTAAGTTATCAAGAGAATTTTAAATGTTATTCTTGATTTAACAGGAAGCCAGTGAAGAGAAGATAAAACTGGAGAAATATGATCTCTCTTGTTAAATCCCATCAGTACTCTTGCTGCAGCATTTTGGATCAGCTGCAGGTTTTTAATGAGTAATTTGGACATCCTAACAACAAGGAATTACAATAATCTAGTCTAGAAGTAACAAAGACATGAATGAGTTTTTCTGCGTCACGCTGAGGAAGGATTTTCCTGATTTTATTAATATTACGTAGATGAAAGAAGGCAGTTCTGGAGATTTGCTTTATATGGTGTCTAAAGGACAAATCCTCATCAAAGATGACTCCAAGGTTCCTCACAGTTTTGCTGGAGGCCAAGACAACGTCATCTAGAGTAACTAAGTGATTACAGAAAGAGTTTCTGAGGTGTTTAGGACCAAGTACAAGAACTTCTGTTTTGTCTGATATTTAGAAGCAGGAAGTTTTTGGTCATCCAGGCCTTTATGTCTTTTAGACAGGCTTCAAGTTTTACTAACTGATTAGTTTCAACTGGTTTTATAGAAAGATATAGCTGAGTGTCATCTGCATAACAATGAAAGTTGATGCAGTGCTTCCTGATGACATCTCCTAATGGAAGCATGGACAAAGTATATTTTTATATATTTTACAGTATCTACAAGGCCTTAAATGTTAATACAATAATTTTAGAACCAATGGAAAGCGAACAGGAACCAACATAAAAGCTGCGGTTGAAAATGTTCTCAAATAGAGAAAAATCATAAAACAGTTCCAGTTATCACAAAAAATTTAATGTAGACGTTAAACGAAAATCTTTAAAATGAATCAGTAATTTAGTCGAAAAACAAACTCGTGACTAAATGTACTTAAATATAGATTAAAAAAAACAATACAAAAACCAGACAAACTCAAATAAACAACTTGAATTAGCACTACTTTTTTTTGTTTTTTTAAGTCTTTTTAAAAAAAATTTCAGTTGCGTTTGGCCTCTGCTATGACGCAGGTGCAGCCGACGGCCACCGATTGGTACGACGCCGTATAGCATCCCCCGCCGTCCCGCTGGCTCAGGATCAGGACGTTCTGGTAGATGGGGACCGAGTTCAGGTCGAGGCGGTCCGACTTTCGCGGGTTCGGATTGGAACAGAAGCTGCTGCTGCACTCGGCCTCCCAGAGGGTGGTTGGGATCCGGTCCGTCACCGTGGACGACCTGAACCAGCAAGATTAAACAGATCAATCAGGAACACAATAATAATAACAATAATAACAACAACAACAACTAATTTGAGGCATATTCGGGAACTTTAGCTAGCAATGTGTCCCCGCCCCCTTCTGGGAGAAAACAATGTGACGCTCACCGACTTTTAAATAATAATAAAATAATATTTTAGAAAATCATCAGGTTCATTAATGACCAAAGACATTCTGTCGAGTAATCGCTGCGTCTCCCCTAGAAAAGGGGGCGTGGTCATGGGAGCCTGGTTTGGATTAACTACCCAAAGCTAACGGTAAATCCGGTGCATTTAAATGCTGCGATAGCAAAAACCTCCCTGATGTTTGGACGCAGGACATTTTATTTCCACGTGAAAAAAAGTTGCTCATTTCATCAAAACTAAAAGTCTGGTTTAGCGCTCAGAAATATTAGCAACTTAGAAAAAAAAAAAAAAAAAAAAGTACGTAAAATAGTATTTGTGAACTTCCCAGATATTTTTTTTTTTTTTATAACAATCATGTGCATCACGTGAACATTTAAGAAATTAGAAATTATTCAGTAATGAAACTGGTAGCTTTTGTTTAAAGGTTTTTGCATTTTAAAATCAACATCTGATATTTATTCGTTCGCGTGTTCGCTGACCTCCATCTCCACGGCGACAGCGATCGGCGGTGGATGTCACCGTTTCCTCCGGACAACGATGA
This sequence comes from Brachyistius frenatus, assembly GCF_029030835.1. Lineage (NCBI taxonomy): Eukaryota > Metazoa > Chordata > Actinopteri > Embiotocidae > Brachyistius > Brachyistius frenatus. Next base: position 538,275 of record NW_027210749.1, read on the forward strand.
GACGTTTGAGGACAACATCAACGTGGAGTTACATCTGGGAGGAGGCGTAGGTTTGACCATTGAGGAGGAGACGACCCACAATGCACTGCAACACACCTGAGGACGGAACATGTAAAATGAACCTCCTCTTAGAGCCGTTGCATTTAACCAGTTTATAAACCATCTCTACTTCGACTATAAACATCTTGCAGCCAGCGTTTTAGCAATTACTTCCATTTATACGTTAGTTTTAAGCGTGTTATTAATCTACGATAAAAAAGGAACAAATTGTCGGATCTGATTTGACGGATAAAGTTTGAAGTCGGATACAGTCCCACTGTTAGCTAACTATTTAGTCCGTTACCTCAAGCTAACCGTGTTTAAATAACTATTCATATCCACTATGTTTATTGGTTAAATGGTTAGCTAAAAGCAACAAATAGTTAGCTACGGGACTAATGAATTAAATGGTTAGCAAAGAATCCATGACTTTCAGCGAACTCTTTCATCCATTTATACGATCTAACGTTACTTTCAGTTAATGACGTGAACGTTGCTTTTAGCTAACGAATGAATCCATTACTCCAACGTTAACTACTTACAATTTTTAGCTAAACCTTGAATGCAACTTTTAGATTACTGTTCATTATGTTGAAGCAAACAATTAAAATGTTTTAATCCATTACTTTTAACCAACCGCTTAACTATTATATTTCCATAAGATGTTGCTTTATTATTTATTACTTGAGCTAAAAAAGTTGTTAATTCTGCAGCTAACTCCTGAAGTAACATTGGACGGATGTAGAAAGGTGTTTTTCTCCGAGTTGCTTCGGCATTAACGTTGATCAGAACAGCGTAAAGACGTGGATACGTTTTGGAGTTTTACCCAAAAAGTTGTTTTCAATCAGTAAATCCACTTGAACGTTAATTTTGTTTTTCTTCAATGACCATTTGTGATTATTTTTTTCACGTGTAATAATCAAAATCATTTGACAGATTATTTAGTAACTTTATCACATCCTGAAGTTTTCCATGTCGAGAATTTGTTCGTGTCGAATCATGTTTAACTCTTTGGGGAAATTCTCGACACAATAACAGCCGTTTTTGTTGTTTTATTTATCCAGTACTTGTCTTAGAACAATATTTATTAAAACAACAGCAGACCTTTTCAAACTGACCGATCTTTTAAGAAATTACCTTTCTACTTTATCGAAGCGTTTTCGAAAAGTTTTCTACAAAGACAAGGAAGCCATTAACACTTTAGATAGAAAATGAGCCATACTTTTTTCGCTTTTATCTAATACTTTTTTTAAAGAAATTCTGCAGCACTGTCTTGGAAAAATTCTCCAAATTACATCAAACATTTTTTGCAGATTTTGGAGGAAATTTTCCAGGAAACGCATGAAATAACGTATTTCTAATGTGTTTTAGAAAGTGTGGCTTTTTAGGGAGTCTGAAGGAATAAAATGTTGGTTTAAATTGTATTTATCTCAAATTTTAATGTTATTTATTTACAGTAGGATATTTATGATGAACAGAGTTGTAACTGGACGTTAACTTTGTTCCATTTCTTCAAACGTAATTGGTCGCGTTAGATAAATTATCTCCCAACTTACCGACTAGTAAGATTCATATCTCGGTTATCAGCTGTGAGTAAATCTTTTTCTTTTTTTTTTTCAAAACATGCAGCAGATAAAACAAAGAGTCATTTCTGGATATTTCTGGAAACAAGAAAACAGACTAATCATTCACAGATTAATATTAATAGATATTGATGCTCACCAGCAGTGTGCCGAAGCCGCGCTTCAGGAGCTTCATGTTGCCGCGGTGATCTGATCCCGCTTCTGTGCTTTACTCCCTTTTTATGTCCCCGAGATCTAAACTTCTGATCTTTGAGCTGATAACCAGCGGAGGAAACGGAGGGGAGATTCCTGCCGACTCGGCACTCCATCGACTCCACCAAAGCAGCTGTTAAAGTTGAATTAATTACAACTTCCTCATATAATCACAGTCTGAGTTACTGCATGCTGTTTGTACTGTACCATTTATCACTCTGTATTTTCTTGCTTTATTATCATGCTTAGTGTTTGTCGTTTTATCATTTACAGATGCTGCATCTCTTTGCGCTTCCTTTTTGCCGCCTCGACACTCGAGTTTCTCTGCACGAGATCAGTAAGATTGATCTTATCTTGTACTGATAGTTTACAGTCACTAAAATGTTTAAACAAACCACTTTTTTTTCTTTCTTTTTTTAAATCATTCAAAGAATAATGGATGTCACACACTGAAACAGGTGAAAGCATTTCTTATTTTATCAAGAATGATTTTATCTTGTTCATTCGGTCATCGTGTTTACTTTATAAGAAGTTTTTATGATCACTGTGTGCGAGAGTAGAAACATGCTCTGATTAATTTCACATAACATATATGAAATAAAAGAATAGTTCTGTTCAAATTGGTACCAGCAGGTTCTGAATTAATTTTCTTAAATCTAAAGTCATTTTTTTAAGTCAGTGAAGTCAACTTTGTGGATATAAAATGTCATCACTTCATTATTTTAGCCTTTCGTTTGTGTGAAATCGTGTCATTATCATATGAATTCTTGTTTTGTGAGGTAAGGGCAACCTTCTGCAACCAAAATCGAATCACTTCATCTTGTAGTCCAAAGGAACGTTTGTGCCAAATTTGAAGAAATTCCCTCAAGGCGTTCCCAAGATAAACGCGTTCAGGAGCTCGTACGGATGAATGAACGTCGCGGCTATTAGCGGCGTTAAAAAAGAAAAAAGGTGGGATTCAGAAAAAAGGTCAATCCACGGATCCAGAACCGAACCAGTTCTAGAATCTAAAACCTTTTTTGTGGGAAAAACAGTTTGAGTGAATCGAGGGTCGGTTTTATTAGTTCTGTGAAAATATACCAGAATTTGTCTTTTAATTTCAATTTGAACCGTCCTGAAACGCAGCGGCTCCATTCGGACTGGACTCTCCTGTGAACAACAAAATGTCATGAACACAAGAGAGACCATTTAAATAGGCCCATCGAAGAGCCGTCCTGCCATCAGTATTCTGCTTCCCGTTTCCATATATGGCACTCAAGAGTAGGTTCCTGTGCTGTAACCCCACCCTCGCAGTGACATCACAGCGGGGGAGTTTGGTGTAGTTTAAGGCTTTGATGTGGTCGACTCTTGAGGTTTGAGCCGAGCGATTTTCTATCTGAGCCGTCAGCATCTCGTCTCTGACCTCATTAGACTGAGCGAGAGAAAACCAGAGACGACGATGAGCGAGCTGATAAATCACCATGTTTTTAATCTGGTTACCAGCAGAGCCGTCAGCACTTTTTACACTGGCCAGAAAGTGTCATCTGAGGCTGCAGTGAACCTGTGCAACCTCAACACCGCCACCTACAGACAGCAGGTGGAAACATTGGATGAAACTGAAACAGCTTAGATGAGCTCTGATTGCTGCTTCAAAGTGGGACAAAAAAAAAAAATAGTTTGTCCTAAAGATGGTGCCGCAGGAGAGGGCATGTGTCCTCTACAGGCAGAGAGAGGAACTACAGAAACACTGTCCTCTACAGGCAGAGAGAGGAACTACAGAAACACTGTCCTCTACAGGCGGAGAGAGGAACTACAGAAACACTGTCCTCTACAGGCAGAGAGAGGAACTACAGAAACACTGTCCTCTACAGGCAGAGAGAGGAACTACAGAAACACTGTCCTCTACAGGCGGAGAGAGGAACTACAGAAACACTGTCCTCTACAGGCGGAGAGAGGAACTACAGAAACACTGTCCTCTACAGGCAGAGAGAGGAACTACAGAAACACTGTCCTCTACAGGCAGAGAGAGGAACTACAGAAACACTGTCCTCTACAGGCAGAGACGGGAACTACAGAAGCACTGTCCTCTACAGGCAGAGAGAGGAACTACAGAAACACTGTCCTCTACAGGCGGAGAGAGGAACTACAGAAACACTGTCCTCGACAGGCGGAGACGGGAACTACAGAAACACTGTCCTCTACAGGCGGAGAGAGGAACTACAGAAACACTGTCCTCTACAGGCGGAGACGGGAACTACAGAAACACTGTCCTCGACAGGCGGAGAGAGGAACTACAGAAACACTGTCCTCTACAGGCGGAGACGGGAACTACAGAAACACTGTCCTCGACAGGCGGAGACGGGAACTACAGAAACACTGTCCTCGACAGGCAGAGACAGGAACTACAGAAACACTGTCCTCTACAGGCGGAGACGGGAACTACAGAAACACTGTCCTCTACAGGCGGAGACGGGAACTACAGAAACACTGTCCTCGACAGGCAGAGACAGGAACTGCATACGTTTTTAAATTTTTCAAATGTTAAGTTTTCAAATCAGACAGAAAACTACAAAATAGAAAGATTGTAATGCTTTAATTTGACATTGAGGTTGATTTAGCATTAAGTCACCACCATGAAGCCACATTTTCTTTCAAGTCTTTAACACCCTGAAAAGCACTTAAATTACATTTTTGTTTTTGCTACCAGAGGTAAAACAAATTTTGTTAATTGAAAAATGGATAAATTGTTGGAAATTGAAACTACATGTCACTTTATATATATATATAACATTATGTGGCATTACAGCAGCACACACCTTCAAACAGCCCAGAGCTGAGCTGAAGAAACAGAATATCTATTACAGTTTAGATAATTTTTTTCTTGAACGGAGTAAAAGATTCGAGGCTGCAGTAAGGCTGATGTTAAAAAGATGTCGTTGTCTCTGACTCATCACAAGTAGGCAGTTTACTGACTTGATAGTGGTTTTTCTCATCATTAGACACCAACTCCTCCAAACGATGGAACTACTACGTTGTTGTGGCGGAAAACATTGCGAAATAGACACAAAAAAAAAAATACAAATAAAGGGGAAATCCCTCATGTTGCAGCATAAATTTGCATCAACTTCAGCTAAACTCTTGCTTTAGTTTCCGTCGCATCACCAACTACAAAAAATGCAACTGTTGCAAGTAACTTTATCCTCATTCTTGCTCTGAAGTATTAAAAATTATATCCAGTGCTGAAAAAGCCGGCAAATATTAGACGCAGGTTTCAAAGTGTCACGTTACGCCTCTTTGGTCTGAAACGGGCCGAACGGTGTCTCGTCTGCATAGAAGTTTTCTTTATGCGTCAAAATGGGAAAAGTAAAAAGGGCCCACCTAGCTGCTCTTTGCAGAAGTTTAGTTGCTCTTTTTATTTTTATTTTTTTATTTTACTGACAATCTCTCCACAAAAAGTCACTTTATCAAAATATGGATCTTTTTTTTCAATATATATAAACTGATTCATTTCTGACCACAGAAAACGGCCCTCTTACCTGCTAGGAAGGGAAATAAGGAAATAAGACGGTCACGAAAAGGGACGTCAGCATGTTAAACATTTCATTCCTGGATTTCAGTCGTGGGGTTTTTGGGTTTCCTCAGACCACATGAAGAGACTCGGTTGTTTCTTGGAAACCACCCCGATCATATGCAGTTGTTCACATTCAGCAACGACTCGCTTGGCGAAGGCGTTTCTAGTTACCACAGCAGCAGCAGTGCTAGAAAGACAAACAACCGCCACACCTTTTACTGCGAGGACGAGCGGTATCCACCTGAACCACCACCACCTGCCTCATCTCGTCTCTCTTCACACGGAAAATTCTGTACATTTACTGTGATCCCATTTTTAATTTCTTCTTTTTTCACGGTGGGTGTTGAAGGGGTAAAACAGTTTGTGGAAATACTGACATGACCTTTTTATCAATTGGCAAAAAAAAACTAGCTTACCTGAAGTTGTTGGGAGGTCCTGAAGCTCAAATTCTTTTATTTTACAGAAGAATTAACTCTTCAAAACAAACAAAAATGAACAAACTTTATACAACAGGCGACATTCGTATTAAGGTTATGATTGAAAGAATTATAAGATGAACCTCAGAATATTCAGGAATTCAAATGTAATTAACAAAAGGTTTAAACAATAAACCATTTTAATTAAAATAACTTAGATTGGCTTTAGTAGCTGAAGAAATGAACAAATCTAAAGAGGCCCTTTAGAAAAAGGATTAACATGAAGAAGGTGGGCTGAAACGTTCCCTGATCATTTAACCTCCGTCACATTCTGTGATTTTATCTGAAGGAATAAAAGTCTTACGTTTTCTGGTATAAGGACGGCAGGAAAATCGCCAATATGCATCCCATGAGGGAGTTAATTGGGAAGTGGAAGCAGGTGCGTGAATCCGGAGGCCGTTAGAGGTCACTGCAGGGCAGGTAGGAGAGGAAGTCAGGTGAGTGGAGGGAGAGGAGAGGCTGAGGCCATCTGGTGGCCGGACGGAGAATGACATCATGAAAACACAGAAGATGCCTGAGAATCATCACATATTTAGTTTTATTCTGTGTTAACAGTAAATTGCTGATCGCTGTGTGTACATTCACATCAACGATACAAACAGGAGCTGCTGACAGATAATTCAGCTGCTTTTAATCACCTTTTTTCACTTTTTTTCAGCTGATAAAATGCAGAAACTCTCCTGTGTGTTTTGTGTGTACTTGTTCGTGCACCCGAGGCTCATATAAACTACGAGTGAGCTGAACTCCTTGACATCGGAGGACAGTGTGAAGGTCTACATCCCTGAAAGATTAGATGGGACTCATCTCCAACAACAATGAGATGCACTACAGGAGGTCCAACATCTGGCTGAGGGCTGCTCGGACAACAACCTGGTCCTGAATACCACCAACCAAAACCAAAGAGGTCATAGTGGACCACACCCTGTCCACTCTACATAAGTGGGGAGGAGGTGGAGGAGAGAGGGTGGACAGCATCAAATTCCTGACGACCTCACTTGGTCCCTGAACACATCCCATCTGATGAAGAAAGAAATGTCTCATTTTACGTCACATTTTATAAATTTAAATGAATAGTTTTTTTTTTATCTTCACACTTGAGTTATTCTGACTTCTGACTTGAAAAACGTTCCCAACATGCACTGCTGGAGAGTTAAAAGCACAGAGAGACTCTTCATTAGTGGAGTTTGAGAACATATACGTGTTTATTACATGTGAAAATAATTGCTCTTAAAAAAATAACTTAAGTTGAAAGTTTTATTTTGCAATAATGAAAGTGATTTGTTTTATAGTTTCAATATAGGTGACACTTTTTTGCTTCTCTAAATGTTGTCGAAAGCATCTCAAGGCAGTTGCATTACGAAGAAAAATCGTTATGAGTCTCTCCCGGAGGCTGCAAACTGACGCAGGAAGCAGGAAGTCTCTCAGATCGCTGATAAGCATCGATCCGTCGATCCAAACCAGGTCAGAGCGGAGCTGCCAGCGTGGGCTGCAAGAAGAAGAAGAAAAAACACATACACAAGCAGCGGTTTGAGCCGAGCTGAGTCACAACACGACGGTGAAACTAGGTCAGAGGTTGCAGCGCATCCTGCATCACATGACTGATGCAACATCTTAAAAAAATACAACTAAAAAAACTCCTCCGCAGGTGAAGGACGGACTGACCTGTCACTCAGGTCCGCTCGTGTTGCGTCAGACGCAGGACACTCAGAGCGTCGTGACGTCACGACGTGACTGACGGCGTAGTTCAAACACTTTTTAACATCTCATCTGTAGCTTTAAGATGTGAGATGAGATGAGATGAGATGAGATGAGATGAGATGAGATGAGATGAGATGAGATGAGATGAGATGAGATGAGATGAGATGAGATGAGATGAGATGAGATGAGCAAACAGATGATTGTGACACCACACAATCAGACAAGACGTGAAAGACGGGCGTCACGGTGCTGCAGTGGTTAGCACTGTCACCTCACAGCAAAAAGGTTCTGGGTTCGAATCCGGTCCTGGGCCTTTCTGTGCAGAGTTTGCATGTTCTCCCTGTGCTTGCGTGGGTTCTCTCCGGGTTCTCCGGCTTCCTCCCATCATCCAAAAACATGCACTTCAGGTCAGGTTACCTGGCGCCGCGCTAGTGGCAGCCTGCTGCAGCAGCTCCCCCCTGAGAGCCGCCCCTGAGAGCCCCCCCTGAGAGCCGCCCTGCTGTAGTGAAGACATTTCCCCTCGGGGGTTAATAAAGTGTATAAAATCAAATCAAAAAAATCAAACCACCAGATGAGATTGGATGATTGACGATCAGATTTCAACTCATTCCCAGAGAAGGAAACTCAGAGGCTGCAGAACATGAAAAGAATATAGAAAAAAATAGAACAGAATAACGAGCACAAAATAATGGAACAGAAATTATACGAGAGCCAACATTAATAAAATAAATAGAATAATGTTGCACTGTAGTTCATTTCATAGCACCTGACACACTTTCTTTCATCCCAAGCTGTATTTATTTACTTGTTTATTTTGTTGTGTGTTTTTATTCATTGGTCTTACGTTTACTTATTTTATTGTATGCATAGTTGTAATTTTTTCTCATTGTGTGCACCTTTTTTTTCTCTTCCTAACTGTGTTTCTATGCTACTGTGATGACTAAATTTCCCCACTGTGGGATTAATAAAGTCTTATTTTATCTATCCAACATTACCTACAATCCCACTATAGCAGGATATTTCCTGTTACACCATATTTATGTATTTCACCTTTTCATTTTCTAGCAGCTGCAGTGACAACATAAAAAGACTTAAACAATCTGTGGTCTTTATGGCAGAAACATGTTTGGGAATATGATGATGTGGAATTCATCAGTTTGAAGCTACAGAACGGGACTTTTTACATATAAATTCAAATTAAGTTCAATTTGTCTGTATTTCACTATTTAAAAAAAAAAAAATCTGGTGTCTGCTGAGACGTTCGAACTGAGCGTGCTCAATGCGCACGAGAGGCTAACTCAAATCAGGATAAAAAATAATTCATTCGTGCGGCTCTTTTTCATCCCTCTGATTGCTAACGGCTAAATGCTAACGTTACTTCTCCCTTTTTTTTTTTTGCAGATTTAGATTCTTTTTATTTGTTCAAATAAAGAAATGCCAGCAGAGTACTTGTGTTGTTTTTATCTTTTTGTCTCAAAGAAACAGAAGAAATCTTTGAAGATATTTGACGGCACTACAAGAACAATTTCCAAAATTCCAAGAGAAGGTTTGGTAGCGAGGTGGCTAATATTCATCGGACATATTGTTTAAGAAATTCAGCTACAGCAATGACAAAAGGTTATTCTCTTCTTCTTATCCTACATGAAGTGCACATTAATTTCTAACATTGTATTTACCCATTAAAATCTCAGATTTACTGTCACCACAGAAATAAACGACCTTTGACACACAAAAGGCCCAAAGTGTTTGAAAGAACCGTGTTCAAACAGAATTATCGTGTCATCCTTTGAGGGGAAGACGTGAGACTCGAGAGGTTTTTGATGACCTAGAAAAAAATCTGCTGCAAGTGTTTTGTGGGCAAGAATGATTTAACGTGGAGATAAAAGTGGGTCGACGATCAGGACACGTCATGCAAACTGGTCTGTTGTGGCTTTTAGAGACGAAGATCAATGATACACGGACGGAGAAAGAAAGAAAGAAAGAAAGGAAGAAAGAAAGAAAGAAAGAAAGAAAGATAGAAAGAAAGAAAGAAAGAAAGAAAGGCGGTGACATCATCGAAAGGAAGTCCATCGGATCAGGATAAAAATGTGAGCGGCTTCGACTGGAGTCCATCAGAACACCAGCGGAGAACGAAGAGACGACGACCACCTTTACAAGCAGCAGCATCCTCACCTGAACCTCCAGCCAAACCGGAGGAGCCTTCGACCTAATAAACAACCAGAGGTGCAAACATCTGCAAAACAAGGACAAACATCAACAACAAGAACGTCAACAAGACTGAAACAGAAGACGAGTTCGGAAACATGTTTTCAGCAACTAACTCCTCAAAAGTGACGGTAAGAGACGCGAAAACTTTTAATATCTCACTGAAGTCTGTTATAGTTTTATGATTTTATATACGTACGTGTGTTCGGCGTTGGAAACAACACAACAGGTCCGTTGTATGGAAGCCTAAAGGGTTCAATATTCAATAAATAGTTAAGAAATATCAATTAATAAGTACAAATGTAAATGTATGATGCAACTGAAACAACACCAATGTGAACATGTCAAGATAAAAATATTCAAACTTTCTGAAATGTTATATCTTTTTATATCAATAGTAAAAACATTTTGGAAATATGGATTGAATTCATAGATAGTAATTAAGTATTTAAGGGACCTTTTTACAGCATTCCTGTTTTTTGTAAAAAATAGTTGATAAACTGATGAAAGTCCATAAAGATTTCCTAGAATGCTTAAAAGTGCTCAGATCTGTTATAAATCATAGATCTGTTATAAATCATAGATCTGTTGTACATCATAGATCTGTTGTACATCATAGATCTGTTATAAATCATAGATCTGTTATAAATCATAGATCTGTTGTACATCATAGATCTGTTGTACATCATAGATCTGTTATAAATCATAGATCTGTTATAAATCATAGATCTGTTGTACATCATAGATCTGTTATAAATCATAGATCTGTTATAAATCATAGATCTGTTATAAATCATAGATCTGTTATAAATCATAGATCTGTTGTACATCATAGATCTGTTATAAATCATAGATCTGTTGTACATCATAGATCTGTTATAAATCATAGATCTGTTGTACATCATAGATCTGTTATAAATCATAGATCTGTTGTACATCATAGATCTGCTTGGTTAAATCTGTAGGCGAGTCATTTTTTAAACTATTTTTCACACCTCTCTGAAAACTCTAATTTTCTCCTTTATAATTGGTGTTTGACTTTGTTGGAAATATTTTCTAATTTACAGCCTAAAAGCAGGTGTTTTATTTTTTTGGTAAACTTTTAAGTAAAGTTTACAGAAAATTATCTGTTAAAAAAAACCCGGACACTCAAAGATTTTTAGCGGTAGATTGGAAACGTTTCGTGTCACTGAATCCAGCTTCTCTTCTTCCTCAGGCTTCCTGCGCCGTGGCGGTGATGATGATGATGATGATGATGATGATGATGATGATCGCCGAGGCAGCGGCGATGCCAAAAGCAGCAAAGACACACAAGAAGTCCTCTCAAGGTGCCGAAATAAAAACGGTCCCCCTGGAGCTGGACCCCAATGCTTTAGTTCCTGCCACAAACATCCGGGCTCTGGAGAACAGTTCCATCTCCCCGTGGAAGTACCAGTAAGTAAAAAAAACACACAAAAAAAACAGCTGAATGGTCCTTTAATCGTAGAAATGAAAGTGATGCTTAAAGTTTTGTTTTGTTTTTGTCTCTTCCCTCTTTCCGTCCTCAGCGTCTCCGTCGACGACACTTTATTCCCTCCGGTGTGGTCCGAGGCTCGCTGTCAGCTGCACGGCTGTCTGGACTCGCAGGGCCTGGAGGACCTGAGCCTGGAGTCCCGTCCCATCATGCAACAGGTTCTGATGCTGCGCCGGGTTCTGTCGGCGGCGGCGGCGCCCAGCTACCATTACCGCCTGGAGTCCCGCCTCATCGCGGTGGGCTGCACGTGCGTCCGACCCGTCGTACAAATCCAGGAATAAAAAACCCGGCACAGACCGAACCGGACCACGTCAGAAAAAGATCTAGAAATGTATTGAGTCCAAATTATAACTTATCGATACATCCATAAGTTATTAAAAAAAAAAAAAAACTTGAATTAAAAAGATTTTGTGTTTCAGAATTAAAAGTAAAGAATTATAAATACTAAAACCAAAGTAATAAACAGATTATATGTAACATCATGTCGGTATAATGATATTATAACGTGAGACTACACTGGTCAAACCAACTTCACTCTTATGTTCAACTGCCAAGTGGTTGTCAATCCAACTTCAGCTCAATGTTTTGCTGTTTTGTTCAATTATTTTTGAGGCCTATATGCTGCTTTTTAAAAATGACTATTAATTTGCGTTTTTTATTCGATTCCAAACAGAAAACTGAAAAAAGAAACTACACGACTAAAACGCACACGTTTTAAAAATCAAAGATTATTATTGGATGTGTTTCAATGTTCTGTGTTTTATTTATGATTTAATTATTTTATTTAATTGTTTTATGACCTTCAATCAGTATTTATTGATGTTATTTTAATGTATTTATAGCGCCGAGGTTAAACGTGTTCGTCGACTCAATAAAAAAAAAAAAGACTGAACAAGCTCGTAAAGTGTGATTGTTTTATTTTTTGAGTTTAAAATATAAAGTGATTTCTGTACATTGTAATCATCTTCGTCGTCATCATCATCACGTCCCTTCACAATGATGTCGTCAGTGAAAAGCAGCTGTAAACACTGTACACACACACACACATTCATTCACGTGTGTTGACCCTGCGGCGCGGCTAACGTTAGCTCACAGGAGCTGGTTTTGCTGTTTGTCGATGATGTAACACAGGAAATGATGCATTCGCTGCCTCGACCAGTTTAAACACATGCAGGAAATGCAGACACGAAACTTAAAATGCGTGCATGCCGAATGCAAACACAGAATCTGAAAAATAAAAGCTGGACTTCAGCAGCCGAGTCGAATCTGACGGGTTTTTAGTTTTTACGACGTTTTACTCGTCTTTGTCTCGTTGGCTTCATTTTTTTGGTTTGGAGGTTCGTGAACCAACCGAACTCGTCCAGGATGTCGTCGGTGGTTTGATTTATCTGAGTAGTTTAAAATTTTAACTTGTCTCTTTATCATCTATGTTTCAACCGACACTTTGGACATTTAAGACTTTTCCAAGGTCTCGGTGGTTTCGTGTGTTCTCGGACTCTTACTTGTTACTGAACGGACTTGTTCAGGGTTTTCTTGGTGTTTTGACTCGTCTTGAGTGTTTTACTTCGAACTTGTCTTAGAACAACAATGTTTTAAAACACACCCGGATGTTTCATCAAGATTTGTCCGAGGTCTCGTTGGTGTTTTGACTCAAACTCATCTTGGTTTCGTGTTTTCTCAGACTCTGACTTGTCCTGGTTTGAATGTTACCAACCGCACTTTCCCAAAGTCTCGCTGGTGTTTTGACTCATCTGAGTGTTTTAATTTTCAACTTGTCTCATTGACGTCTAAACATTTCTTCAAAACTAGCCTGAAGCCTCGTTAGTGTTTTTGACTTGGAGTTGCTCGTATTAGAATTTGTCTCCAACTCGGACTCGTCTTGATGAGTACTTTGGACTCGAACACCTGGTTTTGACTCGTCTCTGTCAGAAACTAACTTCACCAATAACACAGAGTATATCTGACTTGTTTTGGACTTGACTTCTAGCCTGCGGTCCCGTGAAATTCTGTTGAGTCCTGTTTGCTGCTTCCTGCTGTACCTTCAGCGGCCTCTAGGTGTCTCTGAGGAGCCACACGTTCATGTAATATTCAAAACTGTCCAGCAGGTGAGGCTGTTTTTGTTTTTTAAATCCGTCTCTCCCGACGGGTCGACGCCATCCGGTCTGTTTTTGAATGAATTCTGATGGTTGCTTTGGGTTCTGGTCCGGTTGGCGGCTGATTCGGGTCCGGGGGGGGGGTCGGTTGAAAACGCACACAATCACACACACACACACACACACACAGACACAGTGGCACTGTTGGCATGGCAACAAAGCACAGTTAAAACCCCTGCGAACCATCATATGATGACTGAATCTGTCGCGTCGTCTCCTCGCTGGAAAGAGTTCGTCTCGTCAGAAAGAGTCCCGGTTGCACACGAGGAGGTCGAGCGGCGGCGGTCGCCCTCAGTTCTCCTCCTCCTCTTTTTTTTTTCTTCTTCTTCTCTCGCTCTTTTCAGAGTCACTTCCTGTCAAGTCTCCCGGCCGGAGCGAGCGCCGGGTTCCCGACACGTCAAAATCAGCTCTCGTCAGCCTTCCAAAATGGCTTCCAAATAAGGTTCAGCTTGTGTTGTGATCAGGCCATCAAGACACCTGGAAGACGAGAACCAGGGCAAAAGTTAGCACTTTATAAAAGTACAAAACTATATATAATGAATCAGATGCTAATAAAATTTAGTTTCCTGTTTGAATAAAACCAAAACGTTGGGGAGCTATTGAACAACAACTGAGAAATATTTTATGATATCATTTTATTTTTCTTGGATAGTTTTCAGCAAATTTTCTGTTTGGCCAACTTTATCCAATAACTTCAATTAGCGAAGGATTTAAAGGCATTTTTAAAAGCACATTTTTTGTGACTATTTGTAATTTCACCATGGAGATGCAACTCAAGAAGAGATGTTGTTAGCTTAGCTTAGCCTAGCCTAAAGACTGGGAGCTCAGAAAAAAACTGCAAACTTAAAAATCTGCCGACCTCTGAATATCACTGATTAGCATGAAAAAATAATCTGTTGATTTGTGGTTTTAAATCCAGCAATCTTGCTTTGAAATTTCAGGAAGCTGCACACAGTTACAGGTTACGAGACAAAAAAATTGTTTCCGCAAATCCCTCCGCCTAAATCGGTCGTGACCTTTGAACAGAGCCATGCCAGCCTTCGGTTCAGTATTTATGGCTAATTACTGCTGTAATTAACTCTCGTCTCGTTTGGCTTTGTTTTATCAAATATCAAACTATTCCTTAAACTGTTTTGTTTGTTTACACGTCACATTTGGTCTCACTACGTCTAACCAGCGTCCGTCTCTGAAACCCGTCCTCACCTCCACACTGTGCTTGTCCTGAAAGACACAAATACAAGCACAAACTCCCGTTAGTGGTTCATTTCCCCCCGAAAGAGAGTCTGAATCTAGTTTCAGTAAATCAAAGTGAAGTGTGGCGGTAAACGTCGTGTCCTCACCTCCTCCTGCAGCCTCTCCTGTGAGGCGTTCAGGTGCATCTGCCGCTGCTCCTTGTCGGCGTCGGCGCGGTGCTCCTGACGCTCTTTGGTCAAAGCTTTCTGAGCGACTTCCCGCTCGTGCTCCCTCCTCTCGGCCAGGTGCTTCAGCAGCTCCGCCTCCTGACACTAAAAGGCGGAGTCAGAGGGAAGAGTTACAGTTACGACCTGTGCGTTGCAGGCGTCCCAACAGAAGCCCAGTCATTTTTGGTCCTATTTTAGAAAACGGTAGTTTCTTTGTGTTGTTATTTTGTTTTGTTTTAGCATCATTGCCTCACAATTGGGTGACATATCAAGTAACATCAATGTGAGACCAGCTCGTCCAATCAAAGTAGGTGTCAGACTTATTTAACATCTCGTGGGGTTCCTCAGAGATCAATTTTAGGACCACTACAATTTCATCAGTGGGCTTGGTTCAAACTGAAATATCTCAACAACTATTGGCTGGATTGCCATAAAATGTTCTACAGACATTCATGTTCGCCAAAGGATTAAATCCTACTGATTTTGGTGACCATCTGATTTTCCCTCTAGCGCCACTTTGAGGTTCACTTTTTTTATTAATTTCTCTAAAACTACGAGATGAATTGCCATAAATTTGATTTCAGATATTTTGGGTTTAAATCTGCAGATTCCAATCAGTGTGAAACTTCAGTGATGATTAATACATTTTTTTGGAAACCTATGCCCCGCCTCCACACACCTTCCTCCTCTCCTGAGCGGCGTCCAGTTTCTTCTGGATCTCCTCCAGCGAGGGTTTCTGGCGAGGCGGCGTGGTGGCCCTCAGCTCGGGGCCGCCGTCGAACGTGGGCGGCTTCAGGATGACCTCGAAGGCCTGGCCGCTCGCCCGCTTGCTCAGCTCGATCACCTCCATGTCCCGGATGTTGCACAGGTTCAAGTCCACCACGCCGGCTGCTGCAGGGGAGGCGAACAAGAGAGGTTTTACGAACTGATTTATTGTTTTAAAGAATCTGAGCCATGTCTGTTTGGCCTCGGTTCCACCTTCAGTCATGTCCTAAACTAGAGTTTAACCTTCTTTATATTATAAGACAAGTTTAAGGCCCTGCAGCCCTCCTATAAAGGAAGAGACTAAAAAAAATAAAAATAAATAAATAAATAAATTAAAAAAATTATGATTTTCTTTTGTGTTTGAGGTCATATTGCTTCTTTTAACAACACTTTAGGACTTTTAAACAGTAGCTGATAAAAATGAACGACAAGAAGTACAGACATAAGCAGGATGTCAAACTGCAGACTGTTGGACTCATCTTCTGATTTTTTTCATGATTACAAAACTGGAAAAAGTGGCCAACACAGGATCCAAGTTTAATTTAATTCAATTAAATGATAAACCACATGACCTGCATGTTCCTGAGCCTGAATCCTGAATCTATGAACCTTTTTCACATTTGATATTTTGACTCGTCAAACCAGGAAAGTAATTGTTCTTCCTCTGTGAATTAAACCTGCTCAGATATCAGCAGTATAAAAAAAGGTGTTTTTTAAGCTGCTGACCTTCCTTCTTGTTTGCACTGGGCTCTCTGGGTTCAGGCAGGATGCAGGAGCAGAAGAAAGACACCAGGGGGAGCTCTCGCATCTTCTCTCTGTATGCTGCAACATTCAGAAAAAAAAAATCTGAAAAAACTGCAGCGGAGCCACAAAGCAGATTCTCCCAACAGACTGAAGGTTTTTTTTACCTGCTAGAGTCATCGTGATGATGATGATGATGATGATGATGCTGCTGTTCTCCGACAAAGACACTGTGGTGAGGTAGAGTCTGTTCCTGAGGACACACAAAGACACACAAAATGTCAGCTACTCCAACCCGGCATCAATATGCAATATATCCTGTGAAATTACAATTAACAATATATTTTATATCCCCTACGTGCAATAATTCCCTTTTTTCTTCACGTTTCAATGTATTTTATTTATATTTATACTTATATACAAATATTGTGTATATAGCTTGTTTGTGTGTGTGTATTTATTTTATATTTCCCCCCCCCAAAAAAATCCTTTAATTCTATTCTTTTTTTGATCGCATTTGTAATTTTTCCTCTGTGTACTAATTTTTTTTTCCCAATCTGTATTCTTAAAACGTTGGGACGACTAAATTTTCCCACTGCTGGATTAATAAAGTCTTATCTTATCTTATCACAGCAAAACGTGAAATAGACACGCCCGTCCACTACAGCAAAAACATGAAATAGCCACGCTTTGGCCTATTTAGGCGTAAAAGTTATATATTTTTCCTGTAGTGGATGAAAATGAAACCTGCTGAGTCGTGTGATCTAGAGGAAAATAAAACGTAGCTAAAACATGTGGTCAGGGTTCGGAATCAAAAACACCAAAGAAAAAACGTGATCACCTCCTGGATCGAAACCTCATTATCCAGCATGGCTGATCATTAACAAAACACCACCGAGCCACACCTCCTGCCTCAAATTGTCCTTCATTGCCTCGGTTGCTGGACCTTGGTCACATGATCATGCCTCATTTACTTGCTTGTAATTTACACGCTTTGAAAGCGTGTAACTGTCACACCTAGACAGGCCAAAGCGTGTCTATTTCACGCTTTGCCCGTGAGACAGGGTTGGTTCCTCATATGTATATATTACAATATGCAAAATAGAGTATAAGAATATATACATACATATATATTTACCACAACATGTCACCACACTTCAGCTTTCCTTCTGTTCTCACAGTTAATTCATAATTTACTTTTCTCTATTTTTCTCTGTGTTGCACCAATTTGGATTATTTTCCAGTTTCCTTTCACTCTGTTCAATGACAATAAAGAAATCCTGATTCTGAGTTTTTTAATTTAGCAGCAGCTAAATCCAACGTTTATATTCAGAATTTTTGTTGCAGGTTTTTTTATTTTTTTTTATGTAAAACTGTGAGAAAAAAAATGCAAATAATTTCATCCCAGATTTCCTCTCAAAGTTCAGTCTAAGAATGTCTTTGCCATCGTTCGGATCTAAAAGTCACATTTTGCTCATCAGGCAGCTTTTCTCAGCTCCAGTGACTCATTCACAAACACACAAAAAAACAACGAGGCGCTCTCGATTCGGCAGCTGCGACTGAAGGTTGAAATAATCCATCTGAAGCCCAGAGACGAATATGAATCAGCCTCAGAGACACGACGCGCTGCAGGAGTTCAGACTCCTGAGAGGAAACTGCAGCTGCTGCACGAACACTCAAACTGTTTCCTTGTCAGGAAGCTTCACAAACTTATGTAGTACAGAAAAAATATGCAGAAATATAAAAATAAAATCGAATAAAAAAGCTTCAGACTGAAAACTCACTGAGCAGAAACTTTAACTGCTGACGTGCAAAAAGCAGCAGATCGCTTTCTATTATTACAGTTTTCATTTCCTCATTTAACATCTGCAGCGTCCACGTTCCAGAAATAAGCAAATATTTCAATCCAAAAACGTAAAAAGATTCAGAGAAGAAACAAAAAAAAAAAAAAAAAAAAAGCTGCAAATCTTCACTGAGTTCGGAACCAGAAACATGTTTCATATCTGCAGGTTTTTTCTGCAGAAAAGACTGAAAACAATAATCTTCTATCTGTAGCTGCTGCACAGACAAACATCTGGAAGCGTCACAAACTTATTTAGTGCATAAAAAATACACAGAAATATAAAAAATATTTATTTTTCTGCACAAACACGAGCTTCAGGTCACTTTGGCTTTTTCAGCTCATCTGCTCAGATCTTTTTATGTCTGCAAACTAAAACTAAACAACCACATTCATCTCCTCACAACTGCCTCCAACCTTCAATCTGAACAATAAAGCACAAAAACATCCAGATTGTAAACAAAGAAAACAGCAAAGCTTCACTTTGTAAACAGGAAAGATTTCACATTTGCAGGTTTTTAGAAAATAAACACAAATTTATCACCGATGCAAACACTGTGCAATAACTTTGTGTCATTGTGTGTGTGTGTGTGTGTGTGTGTGTGTGTGTGTGTGTGTGTGTGTGTGTGTGTGTGTGTGTGTGTGTGTGTGTGTGTGTGTGTGTGTGTGTGTGTGTGTGTGTGTGCCTGCACTAAGCGATGATGTCATCGTTGCCAGAGAACACACATCACCTTCTGCAGAGTCGAGCAGAAACAACTGAAACTGAAGGCAACAACAAAGAAAAACAAACAAAAAAAGAAGGAAAAGATGCAGAAAACGATGCAGCAGAGACGGAAAAGAAGGAAAAAAAAAAAAAAAAAAGAAGAGGAGGAGAAGCTGCAGGCAATAAACGCAGCAAGAAGACCAGAATGAGATGAGTGAAAGCTGCTTTTGTTGTTGTTGTTGTTTTGAGCTGTAAAACCTGCAGAAAAAAACTAAACAGCGGCGTTGGAGAGAAATATATCAAAATAAAGGAGCAGTGAACTCACCCTGCAGCGACGCTCTCCTCCGAAGATCTGCAGCTCGGCAGCATCAGCAGCACACAGCAGCCTGCTGCATGACATCACCCAGCAGCCCTCCGATTGGCCGGCAGGGAGGCCGCGCTGCGATTGGTCCAGCAGGGGCCGAGAGAAGGAGGAGGAGGGGAGGGGGGGAGGTATGGGGGTTTTAATTTCAGTAGGAGGATTTTATTTCACTGGAAGCAACTTTAGAATTTAAAACCTGACAGAAAACCTTGAAAAACAGATTTAGAAGAAAATATCTATATTAATCAAATCAAACATCATTTTTTAAAATCTTTCTTACTGGATATTTACGGCAGAAAACGTCCGTCTGTTCAGCAGCAGAGTTGATGCAGGATAAATGTCTCAAAACTGTTTTTTTATAAGTGACAATCGAATGTTTTGAAAAATCTAATGTCCAGAAAGAATCTAAAAATCTCAAATTAACCTTTTAATCCAAAACTTCAGACATTAAAACAAACGTCCTGCGTCTTCAGCTCGTCTCAGTAAACATGTCCTGGTTTTAACATTTGCAGCTGCAGCATCACAACGATCGGCAGAAAGAAAAAAGCTCCAGCTCAGCAGGAGTCAAAAGGTCACGTGACTCCGCCTCTTTTCTCCAAACCTCAGGCAGAAAACTTTCTTTTTCTTTACTTGTGTTTAGTTTCCTGGTTGTTTTATTTTTTATTCTGACATGATTTTGCAGATTTCACGGTTCAGAAAACTTTTTAAATCTTCCACTGATATTATTTTTTTTTTTGGGGCTCAAATTAGTGAATTCATTTAAAACATTAAAAAAAAACAGTTTGACTATTTCTCTTGTTTTAGAAAAACAGATAAAAACAACATGTTTGATGTGACAATTAAATCTGACTTTAAAAATCTCAAAGCACGTGACCTTTGACCTCGTTTCAGGCCTGAAAACAACAGAAACTCATCGTTTGTGTCTCAGAGAATGAAAATAAAGAATGAAGAAAAAGAGCATCCTTTTTGCTTTTACTTTAAAGATGTCACTTTATAGATGGTGTCGGATAACAGGGTCAAAGTTCAAAGTCCTCAGTCATGATGCTGGAGAAAAGAACATTATGATATTGACCTTTGACCTTCAACGTGTAATCACGTCCTCTTTGAGCGAACGTTTTCGCGAATTCCATCGAAGCGTTCCTGAGATGTGACGACAACAGACTACAGCTCCCATCATGCACTGCAGCAGAACACCATGTTCTCAGAAACAGATGAGGTAATGCAGCTGCAGTGAGAGTGTGTGTGTGTGTGTGTGTGTGTGTGTGTGTGTGTGTGTGTGTGTGTGTGTGTGTGTGTGTGTGTGTGTGTGTGTGTGTGTGTGTGTGTGTGTGTGTGTGTGTGTGTCTTTGTGAGGACCGGCTTCAGGGAGCTGATCAGCTGCTTGAGGAGGTTTGGTTGGAATTCAGGTCATGTATGTGCTTCGACATTTAGTGTGTGTGTGTGTGTGTGTGTGTGTGTGTGTGTGTGTGTGTGTGTGTGTGTGTGTGTGTGTGTGTGTGTGTGTGTGTGTGTGGAGGTGGGAAGGTGAGTGAGACAAGGCAGCAACAAGGAGAGAGAAACCTTCACAGCCTTGCTGGTGATGTCACCGGCAGCCAATCAGCCGAGAGCTCTCGGAGCCACACTGCCTCTGTGTGTGTGTGTGTGTGTGTGTGTGTGTGTGTGTGTGTGTGTGTGTGTGTGTGTGTGTGTGTGTGTGTGTGTGTGTGTGTGTGTGTGTGTGTGTGTGTGTGTGTGTGTGAAGTCAAATCAGGTTAAGGATTCTGCAGAAACAGCAGCGCATCATGTTTTATTGAAGAAGTACTTTGTTTCTGCAGAAAATAGATCACAATAGAATAAAATAAAATAAAATAGAAAAATAGAATTAAAAAAAATAGAATAGAGATGCGGTGTGAGCAGGAGTCGGGGGGGGGGGGTGCTGCTGCAGGGAGGCTTCTCCAGGACAAACACCAGCAGAGTAACTGGAAAAGGTGACATCATCCCTGAGTGCACACGATGATGTCACCGACAATGAGGTCACCGCAAACAAGCTCAGCACTGAGTGATGTCACGAAAACGTGACCGAGAGAGAGAGGCGGAGTCACGAAGATGATAAACAGGGATTATCTCTAACATCTGAGGAGAGTGTGTGTGTGTGTGTGTGTGTGTGTGTGTGTGTGTGTGTGTGTGTGTGTGTGTGTGTGTGTGTGTGTGTGTGTGTGTGTGTGTGTGTGTGTGTGTTTTACTCAGGGACCTGGTTTAAGGTGAGGAAGGTCGAGTCGGCGTGACGTCCTCTGAAAGGATGAAAACACACCTGAGTGTGCAGACAGGGTTGATTGACAGCTTGAGTTTTTTTCATCAGGTAGAGGAGAAGGGAACCTTTGAGCCCCGGGTTTAGACTGCAAGGCAGCGCTGAGGGAAGAAAAACACGTGCAATCATTTTAAATTGTAGGAATGACATCATCGACATCGTCATCATCATCATCATCATCACTCACCTTTGGGTTTGAGGCTCTGCTGCTTCGAGCTGCAATGACGCTGTGCCTGAAATAAAAATCAGTCGTTTTAATAAAAACTATTTATGTTGTGTTTTTCTTAATATTTCCATTTCTTGCTTCTTCTTCACCAACTTCACTGAAGTATATTTAACTTAAACCTGTTAAATTTTACATATAAATAAACATCCTTTACATTCAAGCTTTATTAACTCTCACTGCCGGGTAAAACTCTATTTTACAGTTTTAAAGCGTTTTTAAATCTGGTGTCTGGTGAGACATCACTGGATGAATGTGTACTGAGCATACTCAGTGGGCAGAGCTGGCTAACTTCCGGTTTAGTTTAATGCTAACGTATAAAATAGTTCAAATGATATCGGACCGATTGGATCAAAATCAGACGCCGAAACGAGTCATTTCGTTGGAGTTTGTGACGCCTTTTATTTTATGTAATCACAGGTGACGGCGGAGCATTTTCAGGTTAGCACGTGTTGACAGGTGCTGTGTTCAAAGGCGGTCGTATTTACCGCGTACACGAGAAGAGTCCGTATGAACGGTGCCCTCTTGTGGTGTTCACGACGTCGGAACTTGAGTTCACGACTTGTGACGTTGTTTGCTGACGTTTACAGAAATCGTTAGCCTCTCTGGCTTCTAGACACCGTCCAAGTAGCCGTTGCCTAGCAAGTGTTTTTTACGACTTTAACCACTTGAACGCCGAGCGTACAGTGAACACACGACTTCCCCATGTTGTAACCGAGAGCTCTACGAGTTCCTTCTGGAACGCAGCATTTTGGGTTTTTGTAGTTCCTCTCAGTGACCGAAGGGGGCGACAAACCGTTCTGCAGGTTTAATTCACGATACTCAATATAATCAACAAATAAACTATCCCAGGGTTTTTCTTTGTCTCTGGAGGACTGGTGGTCAGTTGGGGAGATAAAAAACGGCATCTTTTTTCACATAATTTTGGACTTTTATCAGTTTTAAATATTTATTTCAAACACCATAAATGACGGTTTATTTATTTATTAATATTAACTAATATTGTTTAATCCTCCCATAATTAGCACTCAACGTAGTTTTCTATTAATTTGGCTGCTGAGTTATAATAACCCTGCTGTTGTTATTTTTAGGTTCATTCAGGAGTTACAAAGTAATTAAAATCAGCTCCAACAGTTAGGAGCTGCAACATTAAATCAAAACGATGCAGTCGTTCTGCTGCTTTAAAAATCATGATGCTGTTTTTTTCCTTTTAAATGAAGCTCTGAATGAATGAAGGATTTTTTTATTTTTTTCATTCTGATGAATTAAAACGGTTTAAATTGAGATTAAACGTGTTGAAACCGGTTTATCAGCTCGACTCTCTGAGTTTGAGTCGGCGAGCCGTCGTGACTCGTGTTTTTGTTGTTGTTGTTTGTGGTCGGGGCTGCAGCCCACTGAGGAGGAGGAGATAAGGGGGGAGGGGGAAGGAGGAGGGGCGAGCGAGCTGCAGGAGAGAGGGAGAGAACAGACAGCTGAGTGGGCTGGATGTCTGCGGAGGCGAGTCACTGATGCTTCAACGAACTCACAGACGGACTTCACCGAGTTTATTCAATAAAACAAATCTTTTCCACATTTTTCAACTCTAAAGTGAAAACTTATAGACTTAATAACGAAAACATCAAAACAACAACAATAAAAAAACATCCTTCATTCATTCAGAGCTTCATTTAAAAGGAAAACAATAGCATCATGATTTTTAAAGCAGCAAAACAACTCCGTCAGCAGAAAAAAACCATCAATGAATGATGTTTATTTTGATTTAATGTTGCAGCTCGTAACTGTTGGAGTTGATTTTAATTACTTTACAAGTTCTGAATGAACCTAAAAATATCAACAGCAGGGTTATTATAACACTTAGCAGCCAAATGAATAGAAAACTGTTTATGTGGAAAAAAAAAAAAATCTTTTTTTTATCTCCCCAACTGACCACGAGTCCTCCAGAGAGTTAAAGAAAAACCGAGATAGTTTTTTTTTTTTTATTATATTGAGTATCGTGAATTAAACCTGCAGAATGGTTTGTCGCCCCCTTCGGTCACTGAGGGGAACTACAAAAGCCCCAAATACTGCTCAAGAATGGAACTTGTAGAGCTCGCGGTTACAACGTGGGGAAGTCGTGTGTTCACCGTATGCTCGGCGTTCAAGTGGTTAAAGTTGTAAAAAACACTGTTGCTAGGCAACGGCAATGTGGACGGCGTCTAGAAGCCAGAGAGGCTAACGATTCAACAAGCTAACGGGTGGATAACATAATTTAGGAAATGCGAAGACACAGAGAGGAAAAGATGAGGCCGTCGGGAAGATCAACGTTTTCCTCAGATGTAGTTATGAAGACAAACTCTACGTGACTAAAATTACAATAAATTTGCTGAACATCCAACCAAAACATGAACTTCTGCGAAAATGTACCTTGACCTTTGACCCTCTTATCCGTTGCGTGACGTGAAGTAAAAAAAGAAAAAGGATGTGACTTGGAGGCCTCTTCTTCTTCCTTTAGTTTTGCGGGCGAAGCATCAACCCCACCAACTCTCTCGTTAGCAGTCAGCAGATTATTAACGTAGGTTTAGCTGGGTTTTTTTTTGCTTCGTCAGCTTTCTTTCTTTTTCTGTTTGTTAGCTTCGTTAGCTGATCGTCAGACTGTAAACACCGAGTTCTTCTGGGACCTTCTAAGACGTCTTCAGGGTACATAACAGTCACCTGAACTGTGTCGCCATGGCAACGGGGTTCTCGAACCACGACGTCCCCAAACGCTCACGTTAACGCGTGGAACCCGAGGCGAAATGTTAAAACACTTCCTCGTTCAGGTTGTTGCTTCCTGTTTACAACAGAAAACAGTCTCCGAACTTTCTGATCTGCCCTTAAAAGGGTCGCAGGGGTTGATGGTTTAACTCTCCTGTCCTGCACAAGTGTCCTTGAGCAAGACACTGAACCTAAAAGGCCCTCGTTCGTCACGACTGACATCGGAGCTGTAAAGTGTTTTTTGTAGGTAAAAAAAAGGTGTTTTTATTGAAACACACGAACAAACATCCACCGAAACATTAATGTCTTCAAACTTCTTTGCCCACACGGCTCAGAACGTGACCTTCTCCGGAGGATGTCAGCCGCACAGATTCGTGGTTGTGTTTTTGTGTCCCTATTTAATTTCCCTGACAGCAGTGAGTGGCGATGAGTCACGAGTGCGACCACGCTGCCGGATCTCAGCGGGTCTGCGTGGGCCGCCAGAACAGAAGCTGCGCGTCGGCGGGCGGACGAGATGAAATCCATTCACGGAGCTGAAGCGGTGAATGAAAGACGAGCGGAGAAACGAAGCGATCGCTCGCTGCTGGAAAACTCCGGAGAAAACAAGCGGCCGCCGACGCAGCGGAAGACTTTATTGTTCCTTTCACCTGCTGACCACTTTATTAGGAACACCTTGTTCAGGCCAATTCAACAGAGATGTAAAAACAAGGTGGACAAAATAGTTCTGACGATATGCAGCCGACATCATTAACACCCTTTTTAATTTAATTCTATTTAATTTGTATCTACTATGCATTTTTTATATTTATACTTTTACGACCTCTTTTTATTCTGTAATTTTGTATTGCTTTTATCGAATCTTCCAATGCTGCTGTAAAGAAAAAATATCCCCATGTGGGATCAATAAAGTATCTATCTATTATATATCTATTATCTATTATATATCTAGTTGTCTGTCTGTCTCTGTGTCTGTCTGTCCGTCTGTTTTCTGTCTGTCTCTCTCTTTGTCTGTCTGTTTTCTGTTTGTCTCTCTTTGTGTGTCTCTGTCTGTCTGTATCTGTTGGTCTCTGTGTCTGTCTGTCTCTGTGTCTGTCTTTCTGTCTATGTGTCTGTTTGTCTCTGTGTCTGTTGGTCTCTGTTTGTCTCTGTGTCTTGTTTGTCTCTGTTTTCTGTCTGTCTCTCTGTATCTGAAAAATTGCTGGGAATTTTGCAAAATTGCAAGCTCACGTAAATATTGTGGAAGTTTGCTTGAATTTGCGTTAAATTCAAATTAAATTCGGCCTGATATGAGCATCGGCTTCCTTGACGGAAATATAAAATTAGAAACGCTGCATCCATTTTAGTCGCAGTAATATTGTTCATTTCACGCTCGGCCAAATGACGCCACGTTACGTCTCATAAGATAAATTGGGTTGAAAAGGGTTCAAACTGGTTCCGAGTATAAAGCTCACTTTTATTTTGCAGATCATAAATCCTTTCAGTGCGTTCACAAACAAAAGTCAACGGTAACGTAAACAGGAGTCTTCTTCTGATATAAAAATATATGTTTTTCTTTTTAGGGAAAAAGCAGCCAATCAGCTTCTTCTGAGTGCGTGAGGTCACGGGGTCAGAAGTCACCTGATCGGACCAGAGGGATCAGCTCAAAGAGTTCAGATTTAGTTTCCTCTCATGAAACATCAGCGATGGAAGGATCTGCTCCAGATGATGAGTCAGGTCCTCTCTCACCTACAGTCTGTCACCTCTTTCTGCCCAGCAGGGGCATGATGTCCAGGTCAAGGGTCAGGGGTCAGAGGTGAGGGCCCCTGGGGCATCGTGCACTTCCTGTTTCGGACCTGAATCACTTCCTTCCTCTCTTTCAGGAAGTTTCCAAAGGCGTCGCTCTCTTTGCTCTCCTCCGTGACTGAAAAACCAAGAGAAAACGTTCCGATTTTATTTCCCACAAAGTGCTGACTCAACTGGATTTTATTTTTTGTTTTAGAGTGCGTACGTGTGTTTTTTTTACAGCGTGTATTTGTGTTTTTTTAGTTTGGTATTTGTGTTTTTTAGTTTATATTTTTTTTACCGGGTATTTGTGTTTTTCTTTACTGTATATTTGTGTGTTTTTACAGTTTAGAATTTGTTTTTTTAAGTGTATTTGTGTTTTTTTACAGTTTGTATTCTTTTACCGTGTATTTGTGATTTTCTTTACTGTATATTTGTGTTTCTTTACAGTTTGTATTTGTGTTTTTTACAGTGTGTATTTGTGTATTTCTTTACTGTATATTTGTGTGTTTTTGCAGTTTGGTATTTGTGTTTTTTTTTTTAATTTAAATGTATTTGTGTTTTTTTACAGTGTGTATTTGTGTTTTTTTTTCTTCTCACCTTTGTGGTCGATGTCGTCCGTGTCGCTGTGTACCTCGTCCTCCTCAGCGTCGTCAGGGTTACCACGCATCATGATGAGGTCACTGGGCCCGGCGATGTCAGCTTCCTCTGCGGACAGGAAGTCACAGTGAACCCAATAATTTAAAAAAAAGGCGGTATTAATAAACTTTAAGCGGTCAGTCGGTCGGTTGTTTTCTACCTGGGAACGCCGCGGTCGTCATGGTGACGGCTCCCAGGTCCTTCCTGAGCCGCTCCAGCTGCTGCTGCTGCTTCTGGCTCTGAGCGTCCTCCTGGAGGACAGGAAGTCAAACACGTGTGAGGACGCAGACACACGGAGGGACAAACAGAGGACACACACACACACACACACACTCACCAGCTGTTTACGGAGTCGTTCGTACTCGGGTCGATAATCCCTGAGGAAGCAGGAGGAAGAATCCGTTCAGGTTTATCGATACATCTTCAACAATAAAATATATAAGTGAACGTAGTTTCTCTGTCTCACCTCTCGTACTCTTTAGCGGCGTCCTCCACCTGAACGAACAGCTCGTCCAATCCGCTTCCTGTCACTGCGGACACGCCCACCACCTGCACGCGCAGAGAAACACGTTCATGCTCAACCTTCCTCCGACCGAACAAACTTCATCGTACGAGAAAACACACATCTGAACACACAGCTGTGGACGAGGCCCCGCCCCCGGCCCCTCCCCCTCGCACAGTTCATCGATCCACCGCAGCACAGCTGTTAATAAATCAATAATAATCTGAAAAAAGAAAAACCTGCACCGACGCGGTCGAGTCGGGGGTCTGACGGTTCAGGTCGTGAATTACAAACTCGAGCGTTTATAGACATTTTTAAATGGGAAATGCGTGATCAATTTCAAAGACGTCTCGACTCGTGATTATTTACACGTTTGTTTATTTACGTGCGGAGCAGCGATGTGAGATACGATCGTAAGTACGAACAGTCGCGACATGTCGTCAACAGAGATTCTCACTTTTCTCCCTTCGACGTTCGTCCAGTCAAAACAAAGTTTCTGTGAAGAAAAATTACAGAATTTTCTGCGAATACAAACCAGTAATTTAATACTCGTGACAAACGAACATCAATACAAATTTTTTATTTGTCTTTTTGCTTTCAGGATCTTTAAATCCAGTTCGAGTCATTTTCACTGTAATATTTTGTTTAATATTTGGAATTTTTAAAGTAAATTTAAACAACTAGCTTGTTTTCTAAAAAAAAAAAAAAAAAAAAAAAAAATCGTAATTGTGTCGACGTATTTTCATTCTAAATCAAAGAAAGTGAGATGAGATATAGATTTAGGTTGTTTTTTTCTCACCCTCAGGTTGGTGTAGAACTCGTCCAGCACCAGACTCATGGAGCGCGTCAGGTTGCTCACGTACGACGTTTCCTGGTTCAGAGCGTCCTGGAAGACCTCGAAGTCCTGCATCCACTCCACCGCGAAGCTGTGGTCGATGATGTCGGTCTGAGCCGACGACAGGAAGAGGAAGGAGTCAGCGGCAGGTCAAAGGTCAAACACAAAAACAACGAGAAGAAGAAGAAGGTCGTCCTCACCTTGTTCATGACGACGATGAACGGCAGCTTGGTCTTGTAGAGAATACTGGAAGAAAGAAAAATGTAGTTAACGAAACGCTCGCTGATTGGATGAGTTTTCGTGATGTCATCGAGCATCGAGCTCACCGAGAAAATGACTTCAGTGCTTCACAGAGGCGGAGAAATAAATGAGAAATAAGATGTTAGGACTTAAAATGGCATTTTATGAAAAGAGAAAATAAAAGCAAAAAAAAACAAAAAAGTTATGCATTTAATTGACTTGACAGTTTCAATCCTCTTTTGTTTCTACGAAGCTGCTTCACTTTGTTCGATTTTTTTTTTCCTTTTAATTTTGTCTTTAAATTTATTATATTTTTCTAGTCTTTAAATGTCTCATTTATCGGCCTGTCAATCATCTGTTAAGCTCTGCACCAAAATGTATGAAAACATAAAGTAGGAACTGGTTGTAATGCTTTAGTCCCGTCAGAAGGGGGCGGTAATGCACCTAAAAAGCTGCCCGCCAGCCGCCATTAAATAACATGCTGCTTTCAGGGGTCCGGAGGTTTGTAAGTAAAACTATCCCAGTATGAACATGGGTATCGAATATTTCCAAGCAAATTTCAATCAATATTTTTAGCTTAAAATGCCCACCCCTACTTTGAATAAAGTTTTATTGATTGATTGATTGATTTAGATTCTGGGAATAAAAATCCAACACATTTTCTACGAACACCTGTGAAGATATCGTTATTAAAATCTGGCCTGATTTTTTCTGGATCTTCTTCAGACAGAAATACTTGAAATTTTGCTTCTTCTTCTTTT
Source organism: Brachyistius frenatus (assembly GCF_029030835.1). Classification (NCBI taxonomy): domain Eukaryota; kingdom Metazoa; phylum Chordata; class Actinopteri; family Embiotocidae; genus Brachyistius; species Brachyistius frenatus. Next base: position 567,475 of record NW_027210749.1, read on the forward strand.
TTTTAATAAAGGTGGCATTCATAAAATTTAAAAAAAAAAAAGACTATAAATGACCCGTTTATAATTTACAGTGACACATCATCTGCTCCGTTAGCTCCCCCTGCTGGACAAGTGAAGTCACTGCAGTCGACACAGGGCTGGATACAAAATCACATCCGAACATGAAATTAAAAGGTTCGAAAACATTTATTTATACGTCTACTGTTGATCGCCACGACGATGTCTTGTTTTATCTTGGTTGTTGTTTTTAACATCTGCTGAACTGATGAGTCGCCAACTCAATTTTGATGTATTTTTTTTTTTTTTACAATGACAACAACCTGCTTTAAGTTTTCTTGCCGTTTACAGATCAATATATAAAATATACAGAACATCCGTCGCGACGTCGCCGTGAGCTCGGCGTGTTTACCTGCAGGCGTACAGCATGTTGGACATGAAGGTGACGGGGCTGACGCTGCGGGACGTGTCCATCACGTAGATCACCACGCAGGGGAAAGACGACGCCTGAAACACACACACACACACACACAGTATAAACTGACTGTTTGTGTTTACTGATTTATGAAACAAACAATAAACAACAACCCACCAGCGTCTCGGTGATGATGGTTCCAGACGCCGACCAGGTGAAAACCTCGATCTGACCCGGCGTGTCGATCAGCACGAACCTGCAACGACACACAAGGTCGTCGAAGCCGCCGCGTTTAAAAAAAAAGAAAAAAAGATTCTATTTAACAGGCGACGACAAAAACTGGAGTTTTTTCTGGAGTTACTGACTGATGATTCTGCTGCTTCTTCTCGATGAACTTCATCACCTGAAGAAAAACAAAAACACGGTTAGGAGATAAAAGAGATTATTTGTGACCTGAACAGTAAAATATTTGCTGTTGTTTTGAAAAGCTAATTAAAACTCAGTTCGTCCCGTCTCAGACATCATGTAAAACATTGCATCATCATTGCAAAATCAGGTAAAACTAATATTTAACTGATAATCGTAACAAAGGCGCGGCGGGGTTTTCAGAGTGGTGAACCTCTCCCCATCTTCACTGTTGAAATGACCTTTTTATACCCCAATCATGTTACTGATCTGTTGCCACGGTAACTTAATTAGTTGTGAGATGTTCCACCAGGTGTTTTTTTTGTGTGGGAAAATCTTTACACAACTTTTGTTGAAACCCGTCCCAACTGTTTTTTTTAAAGACGCGTTTCTTCCATCAAATTCAAAATAAGCAGATATTTTTTATTAGTTTCAACATTTGTTTTGATGTCTTTGGTCTTTTTTCAATCAATTATGTGTTTACAGGATTTGCAAATTATCGCATTCTGTTTTTATTTACATTTTTACACAAAACTTCTTTTTAGGAATCGGGGGTTAGCGGCCCCTTCGAGAGTCACCTGATCGAAGCGAGTGGCGAACAGGTTGAGCGACGTGACGATGCCTCCGTTGGGTCCGAGGCCGTATTGCTTCATCACCTCCTTGTAGTTCACGGTGTCCCTGATGTCTGGAGGCGAGAAGACAGGATTAAAAAAAAAACACGACGGCAGAAATCTTCCGTATGTAAAGTTTTCACTGTTTCAACTTTATCGAACGCCAAGAAATCATTGAGGGAGGCGAAGAAAAGTTTCCCCACTAAAAGACAAGAATGACTGCTAGATTAATATCAAGGTGATATTGTGTCTTTATTACGCAAGAGAAAAAAAAAAGTTTTAAAAGGAATTTTTTTGCAATGCAATCAAGTTTGTAAGTAAAAAATAAAATAAGAACCGAGAATAAAATTATTTGCACTGCAAACAAATTTGCTCTCAGTTTGGTTATGTTTTAGTCAGAATTAATGATGTGCGGGTCAGAGTCAATCGACCAATAGAAACTCCCGTCTCCAGCGTACGTCCACTACGTCCAACTCAACTCTAGGTTTTTGACGTGAGAGCCTCGGTTTTCAATTTGCAGCCAAAAAAAAGTCTCGTTTCAGAAGCGAAAATTCTTAATTCTGTGACCAAAACTAACAAAACTGTAAATAGCAAATTTTATTCTCAGTATATATATATTTTTTTTTTTTACTTACAAACTTGACTTTTGATTTCAGTGGAAGAAATTTGCTTTCAAAACAGTTTTTTTTTGCTTAAAGACACAAAAAATACCTTCATAGATTAAATAACTGCAGAAGGTTCAGAACATCTTAACAAGAAGAAATCCCCCAAAAAACTGCTTGTTTTATTGTTTAAAATAACTTTTTTTTTAGGGGGGGTCAGGGGGGTTGTTTTTGGTAAAGATGACGTCACATTAATAAAATACAGAGATGACTTAAACTTAGTTTTAACAGGGTTTAGAATTTAACGGCCACCTGTAGCTACGTCACGGATTACTGTCAATATTTATCATCTATTTATTTACGTATCGATTACGTCACGTTTGTTTTTTAAGGACATTGACCGGGTTCCTCACCGATGTTGGCCGGGAACGGGACCTCGTGCACGGCGGGGTCCAGGTTGATGACGTAAGGAGGAGCTTTCTGAGAGTGAAGGTGAGCCGTCAGCCTCTGCCGGGGGGGGGGGGGGGGGGGCAAACAGTGACGTCAAAAAAAACAGCGCGGCAGAGTCGTGACGTCAGGTAAAATAATTCGAGAAAGCTAACTCATGCTGTTAGCCGCCGTTAGCCACACTCGCTAACCGACAACACCGGAACTTACCTGTACAAAGGTGGTTTTCCCGGAGCCCGCCATGCCCAGCACGATCAGACACACGGGTTTGTCCGCGTCTGAAGCCCCGCTGTCTCCCCCCGCTGCTGAACTCTCCCGGTTCTCCGTTGAAACCGCCTCCGCACCGGAGCACTGCGCCGCTTCGGCCATGTTGCTTGGATGTTGTGGCAACCGGCTGCCGTGATGACGCGGTTACTGTCGTAAAAATAGAAAAAGAGGAGGAGCCAGTGGAGACGCAAACAGCAACACGTAAACAACACGAGAACAGTATTAAAATTACATAAAAATAAATATAAATAACGAAGATTAAATATATAAGTATAGCAGTAAAATGAACCAAGCAAAACAACCAAGTTAAGAGATGATTTTAATTGACATTAAACATGTGAATACACATGTAATTTAAAATATAGATATTACATTACATTTCATTTATCTGACGCTTTTATCCAAAGCGACTTACAATAAGTGCATTCAACCATGAGGGTACAAATTCAGAACAACAACAATTAAGAAAGTAAAATTTTCTTCAAGATAGCCAAACTTCAAAGTGCTATAAGTAAGTGACATTTCAAGTGCTCCTATTCAAGGTAAAGTTGGTAAATACACATTTAAAATGTCGTCATATAATATTGTTCATCCAGCCAATCAACTAATCAAAAATTACTAACGAAAACAATCAATTGATGAGTCAGTCCAAATCAGAGCTGAGAAATATTTTCTCACGAAAATATGAGCCTCACTTTTAAAAAAAATCTGTTAAAAAAAACTAATATCAAAATTAAACACCTAAAGTGAGATTAAACTATCAGAATAAAAAGAAAAGAAATAAAATATAAAATAGGCATGAAAGCTTCGTGATCTGCTGAACTGAAAAAAATAAAATAAAATAAAGAATCCGGTTTTCCATTACACTCCCTTCTTTTTGCATTTAATGCTGACAAAACAAAGAAAACTGTAGTATACGTATGAAAGAATGGCGCCTGATGGCGCTGCGCTAGCGGCAGCCTGTAGCAGCAGCTCCTCCCCGAGTGTGTTGTTATTAGTATTTTTTAAGCCTTTCTCCTCTTCGGAGTTGTTTTTTTTCTTTCTCTCGTGTGTTCAGTTAACGGTCAGACAATGGACCGTAATTTTTCCACGTTTCTGGCTGGGGGCATTGTTATTGTTTACTCTCGTGATCAGCTGATCGCGCTGAGTAGACCTACTGCTGCTGCCCGGAGCGAGGCCTGAGATCCCCGTTGAACTTCGGAGAAGACGGCGGGGTTGCAGAGCTGGAGCTAAGATGAAGGTGAAGAGGAGGAAATATAAACCAGCGGTACCGGAGATCTTAATGGGGAACATGAGGTCGTTGGCCAACAAGACGGACGAGCTCGGTGCTGGTAAAGACCCAGAGGGAGTACCGGGAGTGCAGCATCACGTGTTTCACCGAGACGTGGCTGCACTCACATCTCCCGGACCACAGCGCGGCCGTACCCGGCTTCAGGACTGTTCGGGGGGACGGAGACGTTGTTCGGAGCGGCAAGAAGAAAGGTGGAGGGATTGCAGTCTATGTGAACGAGAGGTGGTGTAATCCCGACCACGTGTGTGTGAAGGGACGTTTCTGTAGCCCGGACATTGAACTTCTAGCCGTGGGGATGCGCCCTTATTATTTACCGAGGGAGTTCACGTCCGCCATTGTTATCATTGTTTACATTCCTCCATCAGCTGACGTAGAGGCAGCAGTGGACACCATCCACTCCACTGTGGCTAAACTGCAGACTCAGCATCCCGGTGCATTTTTGGCAGTTACTGGAGACTTTGACCAGTCTGGATAAAGTACTGCCAACTTTGCACCAGTATGTTAACTGCCCCACACGGAACAATAAAACTCTGGACCTCCTGTATGCTAATGCCATGGATGCATACAGTGCTACTGCCCTCCCCCCCTTGGTAGATCAGACCACAACCTGGTCCTGCTGACTCCCAGGTATGTTCCTCTGGTGCAGAGGCAGCCTGTGTCCACCAGGACTGTGAGGAGGTGGACACAGGAGGCTAAAGACGCCCTGCAGGACTGCTTTGAGTCCACGGACTGGAATGTGCTGTGTGGACCATATGGGGAGGACATCAACAGCAGGACGGACTGTATCACAGAATACATCAAATTCTGTGAACACACCACCGTACCATCCCGGACTGGACACTGCTTCCCCAACAACAAGCCGTGGATCACCAGTGACCTGAAAGTTCTTCTTAGTAAGAAGAAAGCAGCCTTTCAGGTCTGGGGACAGGGAGGAGCTCAGGAGAGTGCAGCGCCACCTGAAGGAGAAACTCAGGGAGTGCAAGGACTCCTACAGGAGGAAGCTGGAGGCCAAACTCTAACAGAACAACATGAGGGAGGTGTGGACCGGTATGAAGGAGATTACTGGGTTCAATGGGAGAGAGAGACAACCAGGGGGAACCTGGAGAGGAACAATCAGGGGGAACCTGGAGAGGAACAACCAGGGGGAACCTGGAGAGGAACAACCAGGGGGAACCTGGAGAGGAACAACCAGGGGGAACCTGGAGAGGAACAACCAGGGGGCTCCCTGGAGAGGTCAAATGAACTAAACTGTTTCTTCAACAGATTTAGTTCACCGCCCTCATCTGTCTCCTCCACACCTCACACCTCCCAAACACCTCTGCTGCCTCCCCCCTCTGCGCCCCCTGGTGAGCTGCATAGAGCCCTCAATCTCAAAGGGCTCTTCCTCCATCGACACCTTGACCCCCCCCCCCACCCCTCACCCCCCTCTCTGTGACGACTGGCCAGGTTAGGAGACAGCTGGAGAGACTCCACCAGCACAAGGCTGCAGGACCTGACGGCATCAGCCCCGGGGTCCTGAAGACCTGCGCCGTCCAGCTGGCTGAGGTCCTACAACACCTCTTCAACCTGAGCCTGAAGCAGGAGGAGGTCCCGGTGCTGTGGAAGACGTCCTGCCTGGTTCCTGTCCCCAAGAAGATGACTCCATCTGGCCTCAACGACTACTGACCGGTTGCCCTCACATCTCATGTGATGAAGGTGCTGGAGAGGCTGGTCTTGGCCCACCTCAGGCCGCTGGTGAAATCTTCTCTGGACCCTCTGCAATTTGCGTACCAGCCTCATGTGGGAGTGGACGACGCCATCATCTACCTGCTGCAACGAGCTCAGTCTCACCTGGATGGAACCGGTGACTCTGTGAGAATCACTTTCTTTGATTTCTCCAGTGCATTCAACACCATCCAACCACTGCTGCTGAGTGAGAAGCTGCGGGTGGTGGGGGTGGACACGTCCACCGTCTCCTGGATCAATGACTACCTGACAGGTAGACCACAGTTTGTCCGTCTGGGCAGTGTGCTGTCTGATACGGTGGTCAGTGGTACTGGAGCTCCTCAGGGAACTGTTCTGTCTCCTTCCTGTTCACCTTCTACACCACTGACTTCCAGAACAACTCAGAGTCAAGACATCTGCAGAAGTTCTCTGATGACTCTGCAGTGGTAGGATGTATAAGGGATGGACGGGAGGAGGAGTACAGGGCAGTAGTGGAGGACTTTGTGGAGTGGGGGGGAAGGAATCACCTGCACCTGAACGTGGCCAAGACCAGAGAGATGGTGGTCGACTTCAGGAGGAAGACGACGGCTCCACAACCGCTGAGAGTTCTGGGAGAGGAGGTGGACATGGTGGAGGAGGACAAGTACCTGGTGTCTCCATTGACAACAGACTGAAATGGAAGACCAACATCAACGCTGTCTACAAGAAGGTGATGAGTCGACTCTTTTTCTTGAGGAAACTTCGATCCTTCAATGTGTGCAGCGAGATGTTGGAGATGTTCTACCATCTGTTGTGGCCAGTGCTTTGTACTTCGCTGGGGTCTGCTGGGGGAGCAGGATTGGAGCCGGTGACACCAACAAACTTAACAATATATATATATATATGTTGAATGTGTTTATTGGTTTGTTGTATATAATATATATAGATATATAATGTACTGTATATATACTGTATATACTGTGCATTTTATATTTATATTTTTTACTGCTATTTTATTTTATTCTATTATATTATTCTATTATTTTATTCTATTGTTTCTATTATTGCTTCTAAATGTATGCTGCTGTGGCGAAAAAATTTCCCCTCGGGGATTAATAAAGTACATACCTACCTACCTTAATAACATTCAGTCTCCTCCTGGTTTCTTTAAATGTGTTTTACTCTCACTTGCTAGAATGTAATCATAAATAGAAATAAACACTGATTGTAATCTGGATGATCAGAGTACTTCTTCCACCATTACATGCTATAAATGTCACCAGATTAAAAAAACAATGGTGTTTTGTATTAGTGTTGCAATTTATCACATTATTATGTTCATTCGGCAAAATGAATCGTAACGTTATTATACAACATTGTTATGTTCACAATATATGATCTCGACTCATTATATGTATGGAGCACCTTTCAAAGTGCTTCACATTAGAACAACACACTAAAATAAAAGCAACAAATAAATAACAAAAGAACTGAAGATTAAATCAAATACAGGACTTAAAAAAACAACAACAATGTCTTAAGAATCAATAAACAAAATTCAAGAAAATAGAAGAAACACCAGGAATAAAAACAATAACGAAAAACGCTAAAAAACAAAACAAAACAAAAACCACCATGACAATTATAATCAGCTGTATTATTCATGTATATATTAATATAGTGGAAATTATTCTGGGATGGACAATTCTGCAAAATTAGGTTATTTTGTTAGTTTGATTTAAACATTCTTGTTACTAATCCACACATTAAAAAAAAAGACCTAAATATTCACAGGCACATTTATTTTTGGTATTTATTTTGTTGTTCTGTGTTCACCCGGTTGTTATTTTTAATCGCTTGCTTTTGCAATCGTGACACATTTATGAATCTCTGGCGTCCAGTTCAGGTTTTCTATATTTTGTGGCCGTAAGCCGACTTTGGACGTGTTTCTGTTCAGGACATGATTTTACATTATTTCTCTGGAGTTTCCTTCCACAGCAGCCCTCTGCTGTTTGCTAGCGTGATGACGTCATCAGGAATGTGGCTCCCTCCTACTTTCCCTCTCAGGACTTTTTCTCTGTTTACACGGATACCTCGGATCCACCAGAAAAAAGAGACCATGCACACCTCGATCTCCTGGCGGAGGAGCTGATGACGAACCGGGGACACCCCCCACCCCCTCCTCCCTCCTCCCTCCCCCTTCCCTGCCTGGATATAAAGCATTTGCAACCTGTTTTTAGAAACAGAGAAAGCTTTGACGGCAGCTTTCAGTTCCTTGTGTTGGACAATGACAGTCGAGTATCAACTGCCTTCGGGTCACACCTCCTATAAAATGCAATACAATTTATATATTTCACAAATGGATGTCAATATATAGCAAACCAAAGTAAAAAAAACAACAACAACAGCTAAGGAGGTTAAATTAAATCACATTCAGACAAAAGTGCAACTAAATTTGTTTAAGTTTTCTTCTTTGGAGTTCATTTTTAAGTGCGTTCCAACTGGAGAGAATTTAGCAAATGGACATTCATGTATATAAATCATTTTATCGCGATTATTACGTTGTTTAACAAGAAATTCAATTTTTTTTTGTCCTTCAAAAGTTAATAATTAGACTCCCAGGAGAGCAGCTTCCTCTGGTAGTCAGGAAGTAAAGGTTACAGGAAGTGGGTTTTTCCCACAGTTTCATCATCACTCTGTAATGAAGGTATGTACAGTGTAAAAAAGTAAAAGCAGGGTTTCCTGACTCACACTGTTTCCTGGTGTGGAAGCTGACCAGCTATCTTTTTTTATTTAAATACATATTTTATGCACCGCTAACCAAGAGTGAGCTGGGGGGGCGGAGCCAGCGGTGAATCGCTCCTCCCCCCGTAGTATTGATTTTTTTTGAAGCCCTGATCATCCTTCAGTCTTCTTCACAAGTTGCACACAACACAAAACAAAAATAATAACTTGCATATTGACTGCGAGGTAAAATTCAGGGCAAATAAAAGTCTCGTAATCGCAGCTTGTAAAGGTTCAAATGTGCCGAGTCCACAAGAAGCAAAACCGACATTTCGTTGGTCTTTTAGCGAATGAATTAAACTGAAACAATAAACGTGAGCTGTTTGCTCTCACATACAGAATAATTAACTTTTAATTTAATTGAAAAATAAGAATTTAACCAGCGAGCCATTTGGCCACGCCCACTCGCGAAAACCACCAAAATACGTAATTTTTCTCCGGGAGTGACGCGTATGCCAACTTTTCATGAGTTTTTTTGAGTATTTTAAGAGAAGAATAATAAGGCACAATAAAGAGAAATTAATTCCTTGAATTACCACTCGGTGCTCGGGCCCTAATTAACTATTAACCGCAGCGTTTACTCGGGAGTCCTTTGAACTTTACCGAACAACCCAACTGACTCCGCATCACAGTTACCTGATTGGTTCACGCTGCGGCTCATTCCTCCAAGTGCTTCTTGGCACAAGCGCCAGTCAAACATTGGTGGAGTGATGCAATATCACAGCAGTCTCCCCCCCCCCCCCCCCCCCCTCGGTATAAAGGTTTGAATCCTGGATTTAGACGCAGAACCGGCCGATGAGCTTTCACCTTGCTGACTCGCCGTTCTGCAACAAGTCACTCATTTGTGGTGCAATCCAGGCGACGCTCAGAACAGGAAACATGCCGCATGTAGTTTGTAAAACGCAAATTCAGCAGAAAAAAACTCACTTCTATCTCAAAGTGGCTTCGTGCACTTACTTTTATTTATTGTAGTGTTGATGAAAAAACAACCTAAAAAGAAGGCGCGAGTCTTCACTGTGTCTCCACATACCATCTGATTTCTTTTGTTTTATCTGTTAAACAAGCAACAAGGAAATACGTTAGCTTCATCCCGGAAATGAGAGGAAAGAAAAAGGGAATTGCCAGACTCTTGTATCGCTTATGTTGGATCGCTGATATCCTCGCTCCTATTGTCAAAGTGGACAAAAGCTGGACTCCCAGCTCACTGTGATATTTACAAAGAAGCCGTGACTTCCTATAACGGAGCAATACGTCTGTCAAGAACAGATTACTGTTCTAAGATTATTACAGAGGATGCTGGAAACTCAAGAATATTGTTCTCCACTATTGAGCAGCTACTCAACACTAGCTCCGCCCCCTGCAGGTTTCAGCATCACCATGTGAAGAACTGGTACTGTTCTTCAGAGACGAAGCCACTTCAATCAGAGCCGGTGTTGCTGCTGATGTTAACACGGATGAACTACAGAAGTCTTCTAACATAGATGTAACCATGGAAACATTCACCTCCATCACATGAACTGAGCT